>NW_027494872.1:0-254101 GCF_021521415.1 Bidens hawaiensis | reverse complement strand
AAGTCAATTGAAGTTCAAGTCTCTGAGGATTACTTTGATTCAGTTGATTTGGATCAAGATGATTTGAGTGATTTGAGTGATCAAATTACTGAAAAGGAAATCAAAGCTGCTGAAAGAGGAAGAAAATATAAGAAACCGGAATCTGTTGATAAACTTCCAAAGTATCCACCAGTCCCACCAAGATTGAAGAAACAGAATGATAAAATGAAAAGAGAATATGTTTCCTTTGATATTTGTGAAAAGAGGAAGATAAACTACAATGCAGTCAAACCACCAAGCAAGGCTGTATTGGGTAAGATAAAGCAGAACAAACAAAAGAAGATGGTGTCTGAAAAAGTTGATACAGAAAATTTTATCCCAGTTTATCCAATCTTTTCTAGTCATGAGGTGTTGGATGTTGGAGAAGTGGAAACTATGGAAGAGTATAAGAAAAGACAGTCAAGGGTTAGAGAAAGCAGTGATGAAGAACCTATGACTATGGAGAAAATTGTCTTTGTCAAAAGCAAACTTGAAAGACAAGACATCAAGATTGAGGAATTTGTTCCTTTTTTCAATTGATTTTGATGGTTTAATGAATCAGAAGACTCTAGGAGTCAAGACACCTAAGCCAAGTGAAAGATACAAGAAACCAAAAGAACATGAAATATTCAAAGGCAAGGTTTGGTGCAAAAGGTGTGATGAATATGGTCACCACACAGATTCATGTAATGAAAGATTCAAATTTAAACCATTTCATGTACCAGATGGAACAAAGTATGGCCAAGACTTTGTCCTGTATAAACAGAAGTATGATGAATATATGGGAAAAGGAAAGGTGTGTGGAAATAAAACCATAAACAGAGAAGGAAAGAAATCTGAAAAGGAGACAAGGATTGAGAAGAAAATGGCTGAACTAGCAAGAAGAAGTAAATCTCCTAAGAAGCATGAGAAATTGACCAAAAAGAACTATCAGTCTTTGAGAATCAAACAAGATACTCAATCAGTCAAATCTGATGGTTCTCAAGGATCATCAAGCAGTGAGAAGACAAGAAGAAAAGATGCACATTCTAGAAATAAACCAACAGGATTCACTGGTGATGAGAAGTTTCTACTAAGACATGGATATGAACCACATGGTTTCCTTTGGAAACCTAAGACTGAGAGTAAGGTTGAGCAATTTGCTGATGTGAGAGACTACTCTGAGAAGAAGGACTATGTGATAAAGGAGTATGCCACTGACTCAGCTGAATACCAGTGTCCAACCTCACTTGTTAAAACTCCAAGAGAGTGTGGTTATGGAACTGATCATTTAGACAACTTAGAATTGACTCATGAAGATCCTAAACCAACAACACTCACTTCCCAAGCCATGTCTGAAACTGAACCTGATGAGCTGCAAGTTGATAAGACTTTCACTTCATCACTCAACTAATAAAATTTTCTTTGTATGTGCAGGAACAGTCCACTCCTCTAAATGACATATGGTGTATGGATAGTGGTTGTTCTAGGCACATGACTTGTGACAAGAGATCTCTTGTCAATTATGAAGAGAAGTATGAAGGTCCAGTAGCTTTTGGGAGTGATGAGAATGGTGGAAAGATTGTTGGAAAAGGAATCTTAACAAATGGGAAAGTCTCATTTGATAATGTATTTCATGTTGAAGGTCTTCAGTATAATCTGCTGAATATATCACAAATGTGTGATAAGGGTTACAAAGTCAGTTTTGATGATTCACACTGTTTCATTTTAAAACCTGAGTTTGTAATTCCACCTGAAATGATTATGATGATGGCACCAAGAAATCGTAACTTGTATGAATTGAATATGAAAGAAGCTATTTCAAGAGGAGGTGCATGTTTTGTTTCCAAAGCCACTGAAAATGAGTCAAAATTGTGGCATAGGAAACTGTGTCATGTGAACTTGAAGAACATGAATAGACTTGTCAAAGGTGAGCATGTCATAGGTTTACCTACAAGAGAATTCAAGTTGGAAGATCATTGTGATTCATGTCAAAAGGGAAAACAACACAAATCTACTCATAAGTCAAAACTCATCAACTCAATTGATCAAGTACTTGAATTACTTCACATGGATCTCTTTGGTCCAGTGAGTGTACCAAGTATTGGGAAGAAAAGATATTGTCTGGTGATCATTGATGACTATTCAAGATACACTTGGGTTTATTTCCTAAGTACCAAGGATGAGACTGCAGAGTTGAATAAAGGTTGTGTAACAATGATTGAGAACTAGTTGAATAAGACAGTCAAGATGATGAGAAGTGACAATGGCACTGAGTTCAAGAATGGAGTTATGCAAGAATTCTGTGAAGCAAAAGGAATACAACAACAATTCTCAGCTCCTAGAACTCCTGAACAAAATGGTGTAGCAGAAAGAAGAAACAGAACACTTATTGAAGCTGCAAGAACCATGTTAGCAGATGCTAATCTGCCTGTCACTTTTTGGGCTGAAGCTATAAATACAGCCTGCTATGTTCAGAACAGGATACTTGTGGCTTAACAAAACTCCATATGAAATATTTCACAACAGAAAGCCTTACATTAAGTTTTTCAAGCCCTTTGGATGCAAATGTTTCCTACTGAACACAAGAGACTATTTGAACAAGTTTCAAACAAAGTCCCTGGATTGTTTCTTTGTTGGATATTCTACACACTCAAAAGCCTACAGAGTCTATGTAAAAGATCACTTGAGTGTTATAGAATCTTCTGACATCATTTTTAATGAGAATCAATTTAATACAGTTGATGGTGCAGCATGGCTGTTTGATCATGAGAAGTTAATAAGGTCTTTCAAGATTTATCCTGAAGACTTTGATGAATCTTTCTACAAGACCAGTGAAATTGAAGAGAAAAAGAAGAAGTCATTGGACTTGGAAGAATTATGGAAAAAGGTTGCTGAAAAGGAAAAGGAATATACTTTTGTGAAGAACTCCCCATGTGATATTGGTGAACCTAATCAAGAAAACAATCACAATGTTGAACATGATCATACTGAGAACAATCAAGACAATCATGATGTACAGGATGATCAAGTTCAGAATGAGGGTGACACAAGCAACCAAGCAAGTGGAGAAGAAGCTGCATCTACAGCAAGATTTCAAGATCTATTTCAAAGATTGAACTTAGAAAACAATGATTCATCTACTTCAAGACAACATAATGATGAAGCACCAGAATTTCATGATGCAGAGACTGATTTGATCATTGAAGTACCAGAACTCAATGAGTCAAATCTTGACACAACTGTGTCTACAGATATGATTGTTCAAACTCCTTATGTGGAAAAGAATCATCCTTCTGAAAACATCATTGGTGATTTGCATGAGAGAGTTACAAGAAGTCATTCCGAAATTGCAACCATTTGTCTTTACTCTTGTTTTCTATCCCAAATAGAACCAAAGAACATAGCACAAGCATTAAAAGATAATAGTTGGGTGGAAGCAATGCAAAAAGAATTGACACAATATAGAGACCTGCATATGTGGGATCTTGTTGATAAGCCATTTGACAGCTATGCAATTGGGACCAAATGGGTTTTTAGAAACAAAAGGGATGAAAGGGGTTTAGTGATTAAGAATAAAGCTTGACTTGTAGCACTGGGATGTCTTCAAGAAGAAGGAATAGACTTTGAGGAAGTTTTTGCACCAGTTGCAATACTTGAAGCTATCAGGATTTTTCTTGCATATGCTGCCTCAAAGAACATTAAAGTGTTCCAGCTTGATGTTAAGTCTGCATTTCTAAATGGAAAGATTGATGAAGAGGTGTATGTTGCTCAACCTCCAGGTTTTGAGGATCCAATGTATCCAAACAGGGTGTATAATTTAAACAAAGCCCTTTATGGATTGCATCAGGCACTTAGAGCATGGTATGATGAGCTGTCAAATCATCTTCTGGAAATGGTTTCAAAAGAAGAGCCATTGACAAGACACTCTTCTACAAAAGAAATGGATCAGACTTACTTATGGTACAAGTGTATGTGGATGACATCATCTTTGGTTCTACAAATGAACAAATGTGTATGGAGTTTGAAGGGGTAATGAAGTCCAAATACAGCATGAGTTCCATGGGAGAAATGAACGTCTTTATAGGATTGCAAGCTCAACAGAAGGCTGAGGGGATTTTCATTCATCAAAGCAAATATGTGAAGGACATCTTGAACAAGTTCAACTGTCAAGAGTACAAGACTGCTTCAACTCCAATGGACACCAAAGAAAAGATGATTGCAGATGAAAAGGGGGAGCCTATAGATGAACATGAATATAGAGCCAAAATTGGATCTCTGATGTATCGGACTGCAACAAGACCAGATATCATGTTTGCTGTATGTGTGTGTGCAAGATTCCAATAAAGTCCAAAAGTCTCCCACATGAATGCTGTTAAAAGAATATTCAGATATTTGAAGGGAAGAGCAGACTTAGCGATTTGGTATCCAAATAACCAAGCTTTTGATCTGATTGCATATACAGACAGTGACTATGATGGCTGCAACATGAGCAGAAAGTCAACCTCAGGAGGATGTCAATTTTTGGGTGAAAGGCTAGTGTCATGGCAATGTAAAAAGCAGACTACAGTTTCAATCTCTACTGCAGAGCTGAATATGTTGCTGCATCTGCCTGCTGTGCACAGGTTCTATGGATTCAAAATTAGATGCTGGACTATGGTTTGAATTTCTTGAACACCCCTATTCTTATTGACAATAATGCTGCATATTTTACTGTTAAAAATCCAGTTCAACATTCCAAAACTAAGCACATTGAAATCAGACATCATTTCATCAGAGACTGCAGTGAAAAAGGTTTGATTGAAATGCAAAGGGTTGATACAAGTGACAATTTGGCTGACCTATTCACCAAACCACTTGATAGAACCAGGTTCAACTTTCTTCTGAAATCCCTGGGAATGATCAACTCTGATGAAATCTGATTAAGGATGTGTGCCTGGTTGTGTGTCTCTCTGTGCTAACTGATTATTTTGGCAGAGGTTACACCTTATAAATGTTGATTGAATGTGTTTTAAATATGTTTCAATTGAATGTTGATCGAATATGTTTTAAATGTGTTTCAACTGAATGTTTATTGAATATGTTTTGAATATGTTTTAAATGAATGTTGATTGAATATGTTTTTGAATATGTTTCAACTGAATAATGATTGAATATGTCACTGGTTTGAAGTTAACTGATAGGTGCTTAAGTAACTATCTGTGCAATTTGTTTGAAATTGATGATAATTATTGACTATCAAGTTAACTGATCTGATGTTATGATAAGTAGTTTGATCTATTTGGGTGAAATTGAATGCTTGTCCGATGTCATGAGTAATCACATGTTTATGGTTACTTGAATATGTTCTTTATCTGATCTTCTGATGTTGTTAAGATAGGATATACATTGAATGTTAGTACAGTCTGTTTTCTTGATGATGTTAAGAATGATTAAGATTTGATTGTGTGATGCAACTGTTTATGTCAAAATGTGTTTTATGTCAAAATAAGTGATTCAATGAATTTTGCATAAATACTTTATTTTGGTCAAAACATGAGCAAGTTGATTAATGGTGTAGAGATATGATAAGATTATTCACTTCAAGCTTTTAAGAAGCTTAAAAGAAGGTTTTTTTTTTGAAAAGTCTCAAATAGTTGTTCTTGCTGAAAACTATGTCATTTGCCCAGTTGGAAGGACATGCACTTATGTATGTTTGGTCCTTAAATCTCTCAGATTCAAAGGATATCCATTGACCTGAAAACTGAATGCATTTGGGGAAATTATGACTTGTTTCTTATTCCTTCACTTAAAACTATGTCAATAGCTCTGACTTTGAAAGGACATATATTCACATGTATGTTTGGTCCTGTTGACCACTTTTGGTCAAACAGGATAGCCATTAACCTGACAATGAAGAGATATTGGGGTGATTGAATATTAAACTGTGTTTTTGGGAAATGATAGTACATTGACTACTTAGCTGATCATATGGAATTAATAGGCTAAAATGACCTTAGTATAGTCATTAACATGCATGGTTGCTTTCCCATGATGATGTAAAATCTAAGGTGATATAAACATAATGAATATGCTAATCTTTATGTGGAGATACATAGTTGTCTTTGCATGTCTCAAGATAAATCTCTCCAAATGATAGGCAGAAAAGTGATTACCCAGTCATACACGAGCCTGTTATTATTTGGTCAACCAAAAATGAAACATTTTTAAATATGACAAAGAACATGCTTTAAGAAAATTTGAGAAAATATCAAAAACAAGGGGCAGAGAGAGAGAGAGAGAGAGAGAGAGAGAGAGATAAGCCTTTACACTTTTCGGATAAGAAAGAATATTTCTTGAAAGTGACGGCTGTCCTAGGATTCATAGAAAACCCTAAATCGATTATCCACTTTGTATGATGAATGTTATATAAATGGAAATCTTTTGAGTGAATCCTGTGTGTCATTTCTACCTTTGATTATTCTTTGCAACCGTATGTTTGTTATTTGATTACGCCTTTAACAAACGGATATCTTTCTAAATATAGCAACCCGTCATTAACTCTCTTGTCAACGCATTAATCTGTGTGAGTTATGACATGATTAATTAAGATCCAGCTGAAATCGAGGGGACCGACAAATAGTGTCTTGTGTATTTGTCCAATCATGTTGCACCCCGGCATGTTACGCCTTTGGTCGGGGTGTGACACCGTTCGTTATGCCAATTCGCTAAGGAAGGATAACGAATTAGTTTCATTTCGCTAATTAATTCGTTAGGAAATTCGTATGCCAATTCGATAATGAAAGAATGACGAACTAGCCCCAGCTAGTTAAGTCCAATTCGTTATGAGGACTGGTTCGTTATAAGGGTTCAATTCGCTATGAATTTCAATTCGTTAACCTGACCAAACGATTGAGGTCCAATTCGTTGAAAGGACCAGTTCGCTATAAGGTCCAATTCGTTACAAGGACCGGTTCTCTATAATAGCCAAGTCGTTATAAAGTAACGAATAGGTTCATTCGTTATGAACCCAATTCGTTAAGAACTGGGTAACGAACTAGAAGTTTAATAAAATGACAGAATTACGTTAGTGACACATGTACAAAACATGTGACTATTAGTTATCGTTAGTGACACATTGTACATTTGGTCACATTCCGATTAAACGTCACTAATATTTGTGACATATGTTATGTTTAGTGTGACTAAAGAGGTGATTCTCTCCGCAACAGTCACACAAGCCCGCTGAAATCGTCACCAAAACATTCCTGGAATCTTCAAGCATACATACGGTGACACTTTTCTTCGAAAGTGTCACATAGACCTGACAGGGTGTATGTCACAAAAAGTCAATTTTGTACTAGTGTAAATTGTTGAGTTTGATTTAACTGATGCGTATGGTTACTTGGTTTTATTTACTTAGATCTATTGTTTGACATTTCCCTTGTTGATTGTTTCATAGGATAGGGTTTTGTTAGGTCATTTACTCTGTGTTCTTGACTAGTTTTTGATTGAATTCAAATAAGATCATAGAAACAATATAACTAATTAAATAAATAAAAGTGAGCTGCTAGCTTAGAAAGCTGCAAGGTGATAGGTTATTGATAGATCTTTGTTGGTCAGGATTGCTAGATTTAGTTCTTCGTAAGGAGTTCGTCTAGGCTTGATTGTCAACTTAGTCTATTAAGTCAATTGAGTCTACGTAGCTATCTTTAATTTTCGCGCTATAAGGTTGGATTTCACCATAAAGATACTTAAACATAACTAATTAAATAACCGTAAGGTAGTTTGATATTTACTGGTGCGTCTTAAAACTTGTTAGAAACTCATAGGTGTCTTCTTGGAGGTTCAAGGGTCCTACTCGGGTTTTATGTCAACGGTTTATATTACGATCCAGTTCCATAACTTAGTTTTCCTACTTAATTGATAGTCATAACTTAGGGGATTCTAGCCTAGGTAGTTACTTTCATAATCTGATTTAATCTAAGTAATTAATAGTTAATTATATTTTAATTAATTAGGGTTTTAAATTTATTAATAGAATAATCATTTAGGGTTAAATAATCATTAGAATTTATTATTTAATTAGTTAAGGTTTACTTTTAGCTTAATATTATTTAGCTTAAAAAATTCCCTTAAACAATATTAATAAATAGTCGTGTCTTTTAGTCGAGTCTAATTTTCTAATTACGTAATTTAAAGAGTCTCATGGGTTCTATATCCGGACTTAGCTGTACTAGAGTCGACCGGTGCACTTTCCGATTAGTAGTTTAAGTTAAGTTTAAGAGTCTAGAGTATTACTTAGTGTCTAGTTTTAACGTATTTTTATTTGACTACTTTTAGCACATCATGAAGAATTAAATTTTGGGCATGTAAGGGAGTTTTTGTTGCTTGCATTTAGAACAGGAAATGAATTTTTCAATGTAAGGGGAGTTTTTGACAGGCACCCCTCACATGTTCACCGTTGTTGACAAGTTTGTTCAAATTTTAAAGTTGCCATGACCAAGATGTCGGTGCCAAAGTGATGAATTGTTCTCCGAGGCTTTAGATAGTTAACATGAAGCAACTTGTCGTGATTACAAGCTTCTCATGTCTAAAATGTACGCATCATTATGCCTCGGAGTACGCATCAGAACCCATTCCTCAAGGACTTTAAAACCTGGTTTTAAGATTAGACCCTCATGTTTAGTAAAGAGAGTGGAGTATTGTTTGTCACAAAATTGAGAGACACTGAGCAGATTGTAGTTGAGTTGTTCCATAAGGTTGACATCATCGAAAGTCAAAGTACCATTTAAGATCTTTCCTCTTTTCGTTATTTTCCAACTCATGTCACCAGCAAAGGATACGGATCCACCATGAAACAGTTGAACGTCAAATAGTAAGGATTCGTCTCCTGTCATATGTAAGGTATAACCACTGTCTAAGTACCAAATACTATTGAAGGTCTTCTTAATTGACCCTACATGCATCAACAACTAATTAGACATGTGGTCCCAAGAATAAAATGTCTCGGTACATGTTTGCAGAAAATATGAAGCATTTTGGTGAATCATCATTTGAGAGTAGTCCTTAAAAACCCATGTAGAAACATGTTCCTTGTTTTTGAAATTCTTGGACCTAGTCTTCTTTGTTTTGTGAAAATGACTGAGGATTTCTTACATGATTTGTTATTTGTGAAAATGAATTTGTATTTGGTGGAATATTCTTACCAGAGGCGCTAGCTTGATTTTCATTTTCAAACGTTGTGTTTTTATCTATTATATCCTCAGGCTTACAATTTGAAGATGAACAACTTGGTATGTTCACATCAACATGCTTACTAACATTTTCACAAATTTATATAAAAGTTTCATCATACACAGTTTCACAGTTACTATCTGAAACTACATTAACATTTTCATCCAAAATAAAATGATCAGTGCCAACATTAACACTGTCACAATTTACATCAACATCCACACGTGAGTTTATTGTATTTTACATGGAAACAGAATTAGTATAAATACGGACAGAGTTGACATTTGATTTTAAATTCATATCACACTAAAAAGTGAATTTAAAACATCATTTTAATCCAATGTTTTGAGCCCGGCCTGGACCTGCCAGTCCGACCGGGACTCGCTTAGCATAGTTGCCATAGTTAGCCATTTTTCTAAAACCCAAGTCGGTTTTGGCGGTTGGCGGTCGACCCGGAACCACTGGCCCGCCGGTTGAGCCGGTAAAACCACTATTTTCTTATGTTTTCCGCTCTTAACCTTCGTCTGTTTCTCATCTGCTATAACCTTTGACCTTCAATTCATATTCTTAGCTTTCCACCCCATCCACTTATCTTCGAGCCTGATATATCAGTATATAATCCAAGGTGCTATGTAGTCAAATACCATAAAAGAAGGGGTGGAATTTCTGAGTTAATGGAAAATATGACCTTTGAGCTGTTACACCCCTCTTCAATCGTTCCTTTTTCATTTTTCCGTAAAGTAACCAAATGACCAAACCTTATATGGCTAGATATATAATAGAACCTGGGCCTTGAAGACAATAAATTTAGGTAGTTTTCATTTTATTCTTTGTTGGGCCTTGGAATGGGTTGTTTATAACATAAGGTGTTATTAAGTTAGAATGGAATTCCAAAATCTGTTGACGTTTTGATAGATATTAATTTTTTGCAAACATTGTATTAAAATTAAATATATATAAAATATTTATGACATCATCCGGGTCAATGCCTGGTCCGCCCTCCAGGGTCTCCGACCTTTGACCCGGTAAGGTGTCCGGGCCGACGTCCGGGTCGGGTCTGAAAACATTGTTTTTATCACAAGTCATGTCGTTCTCCAACGATTTCCCTTCCTTTACATCACCTGCTGAACAAGATTAATCAATATTAAAACTAACTGGTTCAATGATTTTAGGAACTATAGGGACGAATATCTTAGGTTTTTGTACATGACCAACTCCATAGACCATTTCGTCCTTGGGTGGGGTGTTGAAAAAAAGTGGGGTAGGGATGTATAGTTATCACTAAACAGAGGAGGAATAGCTGCATGTTCATATCCTAGCCTCGACTTTTGTATCACCCCTAATTGTGAACCAATAATATCATTTAACTTATCAGACGCCATTTTAAACTTTTCGACGGTTATTTTTCTTTGAGAAAGATCTAATTCAAATCTTCAGTTTTAGCATTTAAAATAGTTATTCGTTTTCGGTGAGAGTCAACCAACAAATTAAATTCAAATAACTTTTGAAGTAAGTTCACCATGTCTTCATGATGAGGTCTAATTCTAGTGGTAAATATCTTGTCAGCTTTCTTATACTCATGATTCTAATACTTAATGCTACTACTTCTATAATCAAAGCGACATTATGAGCTCTATATTTTTGTACTTCATCAATACACATTTAAGAAAATAAGTATGTGTGTACCTCGGGAATGTCAAGATTCTTTGGTCTGATTCCTGACGCAATGCTTGATCAAGCTTCATTCCCATTCAAACACGCCATCTTAAAAAAATTCGTTGGTCCATCAGCTCACCCATTTCACCTATCCAATTCAGCTCAGCAGATTTACCAGATTGTGTGAGAGCAGATTTACCAGATTGTGTGAGAATAGCTTTAGCAGCTTTCGTACTTCCTTAGCCAAACTTGTGAACCCCTTTGACCAAATGAAATGCCTCGACCAAACTTCTTACTTCCATCATCAAATCCTTTATCACATTCACCTTCTTAAACATCCACAATCTTCACATCTCCAACATGTTTTCTTGGGTTTGTGCACTCCCTTTCAAAGTGCCCGGTCTCACTACAGTTGTAGCATCTAAGCTTGTCTTTGTCAAACCCAAAGTTGTTGTCATACTCAGGAAGACTGTTTTTCCCATACTTTTTCACGAAGTTTGTGTCCTTGTGAAGAGTCATGGCTATATGGTACATAATACCTAGTCTCTCAAAATCTTGCTCATTGATCTCAAGGAGATCCCCTTGATTGAAAAACAGAGGCAACAATTTTTATTGCAACAACTCTTTATAACTTAACATAAAGGCTTGAAATGTGAGATGTGAGAATCATCAACTTGAGTGGTTGGGATGCTAGAACTGCTTCACCTGTTGCTTGAAGATGGGTTGATGCCTTGAGCCTTGAGAGCTTGAGTGACTGCCTGGTTAACCATGCCTTGAACGGAGTTTGATGTTGATGATCCTGAACCAGCCATTGACAACTTCAAAAGCTTTGTTTTGATTAGATTGAGTTGCAATTTGAGCAATTTTTAACCCCATTAACAGGATAAACAGTAGGATGTGACTAACTCGGAAATGCTGAGATGACACCATAACCTCTTGAAATACCAGCATGGTTCAGAGAACTGATGGTTGCTCATTTCAAAGCTTGTCATATATCTCAAATGATTTAATAGTAGAAGTTAAGTCAGTGAGAGTGTTGTGTTCAAATTTGTAGTTCTCTTGATGGTTGTCACATTATTGTTCCATGTGTAGGGCAGTGAGTATAATAACATCTTGTTGATTTCAGAAAAGTTATAAATAATACAAACACTTCTCAGTCTAGTGATTAGTCTCTCAAAACTGCTGATGAGAGTGCAACCGATTCTCCTTGAATACGATTAAACATTTTGAATTCTCCTTTTAACATTTTCTTTCAACTTTCTCCCATATCCATATTCCATTCAAACTTTTCCACTAAGGCATCCCAAAGATCTTTTGCAGTACCGCACTCTCTCAAGGGTTGAGAGATGTTTGTGGCCAAACACACACTTAGGTGGTGGTGTACGAACTATGGAAGCGGGTGGTGGTGGTGGATGATGCTACTGCTAGTCGGTGGTTGTGGTGGTGGCCTATGGTGGGTCGTGGTGGTGATGGACGGTGGTGGTGGTGGGCGGTGGTGCTGGAGGATGGTGGGTGGTTTTGGCGCATGGTAGGTGGTGGTGATGTTGGATTGTAGGTGTTGGTAGGATGTGAAAAAGTGTGAAGAAGTTGGATATTAGCTTATTTCTAATGATCATAAAAGCAGTTTTCAAGTCTTTTCTTTAAAAAAAAAATAATATGTCTTCAGGGGCTTATATCTGCGCGCCTGCAGAAATAAGCCCATTGTAGATCTATTAAGCAAAAATAAACATAACCTTAGTGCCCCAAATGCTTTTTGATAATCAATCATTAGTTTTTTTTATCAAGATCAGAGTAACTTTCATGAGGAGCATCAACAAGGCCTTCAGCAGTCAGGGTGGTAGGCTTGTGAGGTCCATTTTCAATGGATCTCACCTGTATAAAGTTTGTTATCTCACAAAGTTCGTAAACCTGCCCTTCCATTCTTCAAAATATCTTTCAGATGTTAACAGTTTCGGTGGTTTGGTTGTAGTTCCAACCTCATTTTCAAGCATAAAGTTATTCTTTAACAATTCAAGATCGTGAGACATCTTGCAAAGAAGATCAGGAACTCAAACAGTCTTGAAAAGAAGCATATTCTGTTGAAAACACTAAGTACAAACGAATCGCACATAGAATGCGATAAATTGGTTTGAAAATGCTATTGGTTTTCAAGAAAATGCGATGAGATTGGTTTCGGGAATGCGATGCTATTCGTTTCTTTAATGCAATTGGTTTCTTCAAATGCGATGCGATTGGTTTCAAATGCGATAGGATTCCAAAATGCAATGAGAATGAGATTCCACATGCGATGCGATTTGAATTCCAATATGCGATGCGATTTAAAGCAATGCGAGGTGAATTAAGTCTCGAAATTTTACGTATCACGCTGTTTAAGTACGGGCTTGTTCATAAACACACTTGTTTCATAAATTTTAAGTTCATAAACTAACAGACCCGAAGAACACTTAAACACACTTTTCAAGCATGAAAACAAGACTGAAATCCAAGGTTGTGACCCAAGAACCTCAACTAGCAGAGCCGAAAGCTCTGATACCAGTTGTAGGTTCTATGAACGGGATCAAACAACTAGTTCTTGAATCAATCTCGACTACATGCTAGCGGAAATCACTTGTAGTGAACCGAGATCTCAAATCTTGTTTATGGTTTGCTATTACCCAAAGTGGATAGAAAGAAGATAATGTAGATAGAAAGTTGTTGAGAGTTGGTAAGATTTCCAAAAAGGTTATGGAATGCATGTGCATGCTTCACTATTTATAGTGAAACCATGCCATGCTTTTTGTTCATTGTAACGGCCCAATGGGCTAAACTTTACAAGGCCTCGGGCCCAAACATTACAAGATACATATGAAAACTACCAAAATACGTCGTGATATAACTGACCAAATACAAAAGACTTAACAAAACAAATGGGCTCTGCAGTCTAAACACCCGGTGCCCTACGCATTCCTCTATGATTAGTTTTTTCGAATGCGGGTTAGGCCGATTCATTGTAGTTGTGTGAGCCAAATATGATTGCCCCACTCTTATTCGTGGCAATGTAGTATGTTGGAATTCTAAAAAGAAACCAATTATGTCATGATCTAGCTTTGAATCTGGATGTTGAACTATGAAAAACAATGTTGCTAAAGTTATGTGGATAACTCTTATTATTCATGAACTAGATGTTTGCCTCCTGTCTTTATCGGCCTAAATTGCCATTTGACAATCCCAACGTTGTATTTCTCAGTCATAATCTTATTTCTCACAAAACAATTGCTAAACATATTGATATTGATTACCACTTTGTTGGTAGCTCATTTCTTTTGGATATATAGTTATATATTAAGTTCATTCCTACTAATTAGGTTTAAGTGGCAGGCATAATTACTAACCTTGTTCCAAGACCTGTCTTTGAGACGATTTTTTTTGTACGCCACCACTATGCTTGTGAGGGTTATTAGAGAATGAATAAAATTGTAATTTAATAGTTTCTATTAGAGTTATTAGCAACAAATTTTAAAGTTGTTCATGTCCAAATAAAAAACGGCAATAGCATTTTTTAGTTAAATATTCAAATAAAAGTACTTTAAACTCGTGTTGATTTTTACAATAAACAAGCAGCTATCATTCATCAACGTCCTTATCCATCCACGCATTCATCATACATTGCTCACACACTTCAGTTCAAACTTTAAAATCCTTTGAAAAGTCAAACATCCACCCTCCCTTTGACCATAATCTCACCTTTTTAATGCTTTTTTTTTGCAACAAAAATACATGACCACCAAATTTTGTAAAAATTCAGAATTAAGCTTCAAACTTAAAAAAAACAATATTTTCAGATCTGGACCGAACATCAATCCGAATACCTTACCAAGTTACAAGTCAGACCAGATCAAAAGGTCGTACCGGACATTGACCCGGATGACTTCATAAATAATACCCGGATGACTTCATAAATAATACATATATATTATATATAAAATTATATAATTATTTTATGTTTACCGTGATTGAATAGTAAATAAAATTTAAAAATTTACTTTTAATAGCTTTTATTAAACGACATATATATGTTAATTGTCCATTTAATAGTATTTGTTTCTTTTTAATATGGCAAGTTAACTTAAGTTTTAAGTTCTAAACATCAAACCAAAAGTCTCGTTGTACACTATGCATATTATTTGGGATTGAAAAGCCGAAGCTGACTAAATAAAATGTCTGCCACCCTCCTCTTTAGCCCTACCATGTTTATTATTTTCCTTCGTTTACATCATCCGCACTCAGCAAAGTGACAACCATAGTCACCCACCACAGTCTGCCGGAATATCCTTTCGGTTCATCTCTTTTTAAATAATCTTTTCTTCCGTATACCTACTCTACCAGTCCTATTATCTAAATAAAACCTTGGTCGGTTGGAGAGTCCGGCCCAATTTAAAGACCAACGATGATGTTTAATGGTTAATATTTAGGTAGATTACGATTATTTTTTTAATAATTTTACCAGTTCACCAGGTCTGATCCGACCGCCACCCGCAAAACCCAACAGGCTTGTTATAGAAGGACTCAAAAACCATGACCCGGCCTGGTATCTGTTGCGGTCCCAATCCGACCAGTCGGGCTAGTTTTCAAAACATTTCTTACAACTACTTCACCAAACATTCCAATATTTTCCTCATACAAGATTCACAAGGAAACACAAATTAGATTTTGTATTAGCTGTAATGAGTGCAATGGGTATAAAGATTCAATCCTTTTTTGTATGCCTTATTTCATTGGAAATCATGAAAGACCCCGCAACACTCTTTATGGGGATCACATATGACCGTGAATCCATCGAAAAATGGTTTGAGAGACAAAGGAACACCATCTTCCCCATAACCATATAAACCATTACTGATATCGAGATCACCTCGAACCACAACCTTCGTAGATTATCCAATCTTGGTGCACAATCAACGCTCCATCAGGTTCGAAGGATGTCCGACTCCACGACTTCTGATATCCAAATCACAAATCTTGAAGCTTCTACAAGATTAACGTCTCTAAAATTTCAGATGAAGTAGTTAAAGAGACTAAAAACAAACGTGATAAACGTTCAATGGACGCAATTGAAGCAGCTAAATTGTGACTCCCGACTTTTTTAGGTTAACTATGTTAACTAAACTTTGTTATCTTCGTTAACTCCATTAGGAAACACACATGCATGTCACGTGTCATGTGAGCACACACATGTGTTTGTCTGCGTACGTTGGTGGTCTAACTTGGATAATAAGTCACTAATAATAAAATTGAAATACATTTAATCATATAAATGTATACGTTTATATATAAACTTTTTTACATATGTCACATGCTACATGTATAAGGTGTTACATGCTACAATACCTAATGGTTACTTATTTAATGCCTGGTGTTGTGCCTAGAGCATGTGTATTAACAAAATGTTATATGACATACATTGTTTTAATTCATGCTATCATAAGTTTAATATTGATTAATTAAATGATATGAGAATGTGAGCATTATGTTAGCCGTTATGGCGTTGTGATTTATAAAGCTTTTTGATGCCAACCCTCCCCCTTCCCTCCCTCTTGAGTTGTAAACCCTCAAAACACACACACACACAAACATCCTTTGACTTGTTTGTGCATCAAAATTGGAGTTAGTCATCTTTTGTATTCCGCCCATATACTTGCCTGGACTTTCTATAATCATATTGCTGGTGTTTCTCTCACTTCTATATTTGTTGGAAGAATTACTTTGAGAGTTTTTGCTTTCTTTTCTTGACATACTACGATAAATTTTAATATTTGAGGAAATCAAAACATATTTCTTATTTTATTATGACGTAATTACAAAAGTGCACAAAATTACTCCAACTTTATTGTTTACAATTGTCAAGTTTCTTGTACACTTTTTCCAGCGAAAGATCACTTTCTTGATCTTATCGCATTTCTCAGGATTTCTCCTTCCTCATTCTGCCTTTCTTTTCTTTCATATTCGTGTGCTATCTTGAGTATAGTTATAGTTATTCCGAAAATCGGAATTAATAATGTGTTTGATATTCCTGGATGCCATCTGATGTTCCTGGATACAAAGATTTAATGGTAGTATATTCACCATGAGTACGGCAAAAAGTAGGGATCTTGAATTACTTGGAAATTAAAATATTCCTGAGGGTACGCTCATGGATTCGTTTCTTCTGTTGTTAACATAATTGGTTCCTTAGACTTAGTCGGTCATGCTCCGTTTGATAGGAGCTGGTGGGGTTACAAAATTAGTGTTGAGTAATAATCTGCTTTGTTTGTTGCCTAAAGTGAATCCTTGTCGCTTGATAGAACAATCGAAAATCTTATTGTCCCTATGCAACCTTTTCTTTTTCCTGGTGGTAAGTGAATCGATTATCCTTTGTTAAAATGGTTATTGCGACCGGACATCTTTGCGCAATTGATTAGGATAGGAATACACTCCTATCTTATCTCTATTATTAAGACTTATCCGTAATATTTAAACATTAAGTGGTTAAAGCCTAGATACTTTCAATCAAGTACCTAATTCGCTGAAACTGATGGATCTAATACCAACTTGTCACACCCCGAATTTAGGGCCTAAAAGTGGACCCTCGTTGTTACATGTTTTGCAAATATATCAGAGTTACAGATTTGTTTTAGCGAAAAAAATCTTTGAAATAAAATAATAATTTATTTTGAAAATATATTCGGTAATTAAATACCCGAGTATTTGAATATACAAAAAATTGTTTCATATGATTACAAGGATTTAATAAAAACGAGCCATCTTCGTATCGTGAGCATCAAACTCCACGAGTGACTCTAATCCTTGCTATCTATGCTAAACTTGATTTCCTGAAATGTGGAGGAAAATGCGTCAGCGATATGTTGGTGAAACATTTGATTTTCTTAAAAGATTTTCATGAACAAACTCAGCACAAACTATAAATGACAAGATAGTTTTCTTGAACAAACTCAGCACATACGTGTTTTGTTCCTAGGATTGTCTCACTGCGACACACAATTAAAAGGTTCTCTGATCTACGTAGCCCTTTGGAGAACTGGTTTTGACTGACATTTATCATGCTTGTCTGGTCGGCTATATTTGTGTCCAGACACATATGTAATCATGAGTTGCTTTTATATTCTATTTTTTATGCTAGAGATCACGTAATCTCATATAAACGTATGACTGACTCTTTAAGATGAACAATGCGTTTATTTTATTGAGTATTAATTTGTTTAACTGACTGTAAAAGGTTTAACGTATTCACCTGTGATTGTCCGTTCTGTATGATGTGGTGATCTCGTTCGAAGACCTTTTTGAATGAATAATGCTTAACCTATAATAAAATAGGTTTACATAAATATCCGGATAGTCTCTTGTTTCAGCTATAGACCTTTAGTCAGGTTTTGATAGCTTTGACCTTGATAAATAATTTTTTTTTTGTATAAAACGTTTAGACCTTTAGGCTTTCTGTTTATTTCTTAAATTTGTGTTATGTTTCTTCTTCACGAAAAACGTCTATGTTGGGTTTCTTCTTCAAGAAGAAACGCATGTTTGACTATCATCCTTATATATAAAATTTTATGTGTCTTAGTCATGAAGATAAGAGAGTGGAGATTGAGATGGTTTGGACATGTAAAGAGAAGACAGACGACGAATCCTGTTAGATCCGTAGAAAACATTACTATAGAGGGGAGGAGGGGTAGAGGACGACCGAAATTGACTTGGGATGAGAGGATTAGGCATGATTTGATAGACCTAAACCTCTCCGAGGACATGGTTGAGGATAGGAATTTGTGGAGAAGTAGAATTAAAGTTAAGGATTTTTAGAGAGAATTGAATACCTTAGGGCTTAGACTTAACTTATTTAGGTCACATACCATAATGGTATTTCCCTTACATATATTATTATTATTATTATTATAATTATTATTAGCTTTTATATAGCTGTTAAACTGTGATCTTATTATTAATATTATTATAATTAGTAGTAGTTTTTATATAACTCTTAAACTTTGATTTCCTTTATTTTGCTTCATACACATGTACTTAGAGCCGAGGGTCTCACTGGAAGCCACCTCTTTATTCCTTTGGATAGAGGTACGATGTCCCTACATCCCACCCTCCCCAGACCCTACTTATAGCTTTGCTGTCGGTGGGATTTTACTGGGCATGATTGATTGATTGATTAGTCATGAAGAAATATTATTTGACTATAACCTCTTGTATAGCCTCTTGCTTCTAAGAGCCAACATGGCAGCTTGCCATTTCAAATCCATGTCCTCCAAGTCATCAACATCTATCTGCTCCAAATCATCTTGAACAATGCTTGTATGAACCATGTTCTTTGCTACAAAAGCATTGTAAGACTCAGTAAACATTGAGAGTAATCCACGGTAGTCAGATCCATGATTTCCATTTCCACCAACAAAAGGTGCATGTCCACTTGCCATTGAGGCTGAATCACTGTCTTCCAAGAGTTGGACATTGAACCTTGATTGGTTTTGTGGGTTGTTTGAACTACCACCAATAAAAGCTTTAGGTGTATCAACACCATGTTCATTAGGTTCCTCTATGATGGGAATCTGTTGTTGGTTTTTGGTTGACAAGTTTCCCATAGGTGCAATGAGAGCATTGGTCACCTGAAAGCATGGCTTCTCTTCTTTTATCATTTCATTTTCAATCATCTCTATTTCAGCAGCATGAATGAAGCACACAACATCATCCACCTTTAAATCATTAAAGTTGGGCTTTTGAAGGATGAATTTGCAGGCAATGTACCATTCCTTAGGCATTGAATTGAGCAACTTGGCGTTCAAATCAAGATCAGTCATCATATAATCAGTTGTCCTCAACTCATTCACAATTGCTAGAAATCTTTCTAGAATTGACTTCAATCTTTCTCCCTCCTTATACTTGAATCTTTCCAGCTGTTGTTTCATCCTTTGTTTCTTGATGTTCTTCAGTTCAGTATTACCCTAAAACATTTCAAGTATTGCATCATACATTGCTTTGGCAGTTGTATGATGTGCAAATTTGGTCAAAATCTCCCAAGACAGTCCTAGCTTGATCATAGCTAAGGCCCCGTCATCCACCTTCCTCATTCTATTACGTACAGCTGCAGTTGCATTTGCACCTTCAGTAGTGTCTTGTGGACCATTCTTTATTGAATTCCACATATCCACATCATTATAGCAAACGACTGCTTCAAATAAGACCTTCCATTTTGTGAAATTTTACTGTCCATTAAGTCTAGGAATATTATTAGTAGACACCTCTTGTTCTTCGTAACCAGACATTTTTGAAAGCCAAAATCAGTTAATCAGTGAAAAAAAAAGTTTGAAAATTATCAAATTTGAGAACCGGATCTTCAGATCTGATGTTTATGGTCTGTTTAGAGCAAGATTAACTAATAAAGATGTAACCTTAAACTAAAATAAGTAAAATAAAAAACCGGTAATATGCAGATCTGGACGGAAATGAAGAACAGAGCAGCTGACGTCACTCTTTAATGAAACAGTGTTCTGCTTACGTCATTGTTCTTCAACAGATCTTCAATTAGCAACAAATTCTTTACCCAAATCAGCAACAACAAGCTCTGATACCACTTGTCTATCCCGAATATTCACTCACAATCACAATCAAGTCATAACTTACACATTAAATGTCTCGACAAGAGAGTTAATGACGGTTGCTATTTTAGGAAAGAAAACCGTTTGTTAAAGGCGGAATCAATAACAAACATGATAGTTGCTAAAAGATTAATAACGGGTAACTAACACACAAGAATCACTCAAAAGATTTCCATTCATATAATAAAAATCATAGAAACGATAATCGATGTTAGGGTTTCTTATGGAAAGTTATGTCCATACTATTCTTAGACAGCTGTCACAACAAATATTCTCTCAAATGTCTATGTTCGTCTGCTGTCCTTTAGGCGTGCCCTAAAATATTCCTTTTATAGGCCTGACACCATAGGACAACTGTCATTCCATCTAGAAACCCTAAATATAAAGTACATATTCAAATTCATATTCAAAACTATGCTAAGTGTAAAACAAGTCTTCCGGGTAGGCATTGAAGAAGTAATCTTCTCCGAGTAGACTTTGTGCTCTGCCTTCCTTGGTAGACTTGGTAACCTTGAAGTGTGTTCGGGAACAGTTTCCGGGTAGACTTTTAACTTTCACCGAGTAGACTTCAATCTTCTTGACCTTATCATACTTTGCCCGGAAAAGATCGTACGAGCAACCTTGTTCTTCATGGTCCCTTAACTCCTTGCTATGAAATAGCTAATTAGCAAAGTGTACTCAGTAGCACTGTACTCTGCTAGAGTTAAACCCTGCCCGATGTTACTTGGAGTATATCATTACTCACATCAAGCTTACTCGAACTACTGTTATTAATGAATACCTTGCCCAGTCTTCCAATCACTTGGTTTCATGAGCTTGGTTAGCCAAGAGCTTACCCGGGGTAAACGTTACTCGGCTATGAAGAACAAACTTGCTAGATATAGTGAACCCTGCCCGGGTATACACTAACTAGTGAACCTTGCTCGGGTATTCACTAAAGAAGACTTCTTGAAGATAACCTTGCCCGGTAGGCAAAATATCATGCCCGGTTAAGTAAACCCTTGCTCGGATGTCTCAGGTGTGCCCAGTTCCATACTTAGCTATTTCAGAGGAGGTCGAGAAGATTCCAATCTTCCTTATGATCATTTTTAGGTCAAATCTTGACTTAACAAATCTAGCTTTTGTTGGGTGTTTAATCAATTGAAAAAGAGCTTAAGGGTCACCTGAGCTTGGATTTTTTTTAGCTAGAGTCGTTGATAATATATAAGCTAAAAAACGTTTACAATAAAGTGGCAGGCAAACGGGCAACAAGCTGCGTCGCTACCCCCTTTTGAATAGCAAAGCCGATCCTACTAAAAACGAATCTTTGAGACCTAGGAGTTGAAGAGGTTCCGTGTACGACACGCTGAACCCTACTCAAAAAATTTACAGCCTCAGGGGCCAGGAAACCAAATGTATCAAAAGCAAATGGGAGAAAGACATGTTGATTCTCTAAACAAGCCTTCTCGTGTTTAACAACTTTGCATGATTCAGCCTTCAACACAGCCTGACCCACAACAAACCCACGGTCCCTGAGCCCAACAAGAGGAGACACTCCTGTAAGATCCACACAAGCGTGTTTTCCCCTGCCCACCCGAACACAAGAATATCAGCTGGTCGTAAAGTAGACCTCCATTCAAGAGGATCCGTGAGAAAGTTAACAAGGGCCTCATTTTTAGTAGAAATCCATGCCCGTTTAAGAACATCGCACAAAACATCCCTAACCAAATCATGTATGTATTTAAAGCCATGCAATTCTTTGCAATGCACTGCATGGTCTCCAAAAGAACCCAAACAAACCTTGCGACAAATTGGGCAAGGCTTATCAGTCGGGAACATAGGTATCATTAACCGGTACAGAAACCCAAAGCTATCTAGACCATAAACAATCAAAAACCGGCCAACCGTGGGGGTTAATGGCGGCTGACGGCGCCAGAATCGCTTAAAAACCCTAAACACGCGTTAAAGATGAGTTGACCAGCACTTATACGACGGGTATGTGCCCAACGCATAAGTAGGTGAGCATATGTGTATACGGTCGTATATGTACAAGTGTACATATACGGCGTATATGTTATTTAACATATGCGGCGCGTACATATACGTATATGGTGCATATGTATACATATACGACATATACGTTACTTGACATATACGGAACATATGTAATGAAACATATACGGGGGTTTGAACTTTAGGTTTCTGATTAGGTTTTTAGTAAAGACTTATTAATGAAAATAATTTTTTTCCAAGTTGACCCCTAGCCAGGGGCGTTGCCCATGGACCCCCCGTTAGCTAGGGGTTTCATTAACCTAGAAATATGATATAATTAGGAGTAGGTAAGTGATGCTTGTTAATTGTCACACAGTTAGTCGTACCCAGCTAAGAAGATGTGTGACCATAAACTTAGAAAGGAACAAGACACACATGAGTTTCTAGCCCCTTTTCTGTGTTATGTTTTTCGTTACTGTATTCATACTCAATGTGATTAGTTAATGCACTTACCTTAAGTGGTAAGTGTATGCTATATGAATGTTTTATGAATGACGTTTGAATTGTTATAGAAAATGTTAAAAGAATGCATGTAATTATATGAAAGATAAAGACGACATGAAGAAAGGTATGAATGAAAGTATGGTTGTATGGTCATATGGAATGAATGGACCATATCCTCATAATATTTGTGAGGATAGGTACCAAACCCTTATAATTCACTCTGATATTTAGAACTGTGTTTATGAGTAAATCCAACGCCAATGTAGGGCACCGGAATGGGGGTCTTACATAGGTTGAGTTTTGATTTCGTCGTGTATCGCGATGGCTTAAAAGACAAGCCATCGTGTAGCGCGATGACTCAGCTTCTCCGGAAACTGCCATGTGTCGACACGTGGTTGAAAACGTGTCATGTTGCCTTGGAGGCTATGTCACGTAAAATGATAGATATAAAAATTCAGGTTTTTTATTTTGATCTCTCTTCACACCAATACTAAGGAATGGAAATTAAAAAGTTATTCTCTCAAAGAAATGGAAAGTAAAAAAGTTATTTTCTCAATCATACTTTCTTAAACCATAACAGAAAGCATCATATGTCGTTTATCAAATAAGAAAGTAGGAAAGAAAATTATGCTCTCAAGGGAGTGGAAAGTTTTGCTTTATTGTTAATTGTTGTTAATATCATAATTCTATCTAGTATGAATGTGTGTCTGTATAATATATATATATATATATATATATATATATATATAGGGGTGGGTTAACGTACAATAATGGCTTATCGTATATTAGGTACGCGACATTCCAGAGCGTTTGATTAAAAAAAACGCGCTGTGGCAATTTTGTAAATAACCCAACAGTAGTTCGCGATCAAAATTTGTCGATTACACATCAACTCTGATCCAAATTCGGAACTTGTCGCTCAATCTAATCCAATTTCTAAACTCTAATCACATCTTAAAGTATGAAATCTCTAAAGTCAAAAACCAAATCAAAATTGAACGTCGTCTTCAAAATTGATAAAAAATGATGATTTAATCAATCGAATTGATGTGTAGAAGTATTTAGATTCATCAATCGATTATGGAATTGCAGAAATAATGCACTCAATCAAGCTCTGATTAGGGTTCAAAATACTATGTTTAAATGTTCTGAAACAAAACTGAAGACCTTTAAACGTTCTGACAAAAAAAGAGCATCTTTAAACGTTCTAATACGTTCTGGGTGTTCAAAAAAGTTTAGAAGTTCTGATAAAGTTTAGAAGTTCTGGGTGTTCAAAAAGGTTTAGAAACTCTGATAAAGTTTAGAAATTCTAAGAAGTTCTGGGTGTTAAAAAAGTTTAGAAGTTCTGATAAAGTTTATAAGTTCTAAGAAGTTCTGGGTGTTCAGAAATTCTAAAACTAACAAAAAAAAAATTAATCACATGTAACATGAAATTGAACATTGAAATCACTTCATATAAAGCTTTAAACATTCAAGACAAATTCCCATCTTTAAACGTTCAGCCACGTTCAGGTTTAAAACTTTAAACGTTCAGTTAAAACCCAACACTCAAAACTCAAAATTGATCAATTGAAACTTCAAATTGATGATTAATTGGACCAATTACAAAGTTTAATTGATCAATTAGTTCAACAATTTCAATTTCAATTGGTCAATTTTATCAACTGACCTGTGTGACGGAGGAAGATGGTGTACAGTGGACGGAATTAATTGGATGGTGGACAGTGGACAGAATCGTTGGATGGTGACGGATTGCTGAATGGTCATGGTGAAGGTGGACGGAAATGATAGGAGCAGCGGTGGACGAAGACCGGCTCGCCGTTGTTGTTGCTCGCTACTTTGACCAGAGAACCCTAGATCGCTAGTTGTAATCTAACGTTCCATAGCCTCGCGTACGTAATGTACGATAATCAATTTTTGTATTTTATCCTTTATCTATCTATATATATATATATAGCTTTTAATGCCAAATGTCAAATTTTTATTGGTTCTTATCATTCTTAGGAAACTACTTCTTTTTATTTGAACCCTTTATATATATATATATATATATATATATATATATATATATATATATATATATATATATAGGATGAGTATTATTACAGAACTCATAGATTATTTAAGAACTTGAAGGAACCTTTGAAAACTAACGTTTTGTATAAATTTTTTTTTTTATGTTAATGTTATTTAAGTGTAGTTTTATCATTTTTTATATCTATATTTACGATTACAATTTTGAAAATTAGTTTTTATACATATCTATGTTTTTTTACACATATGTAAATTTGTTAGTACATAAATTTTACACAAATGTAAACTTGTAATTAATATATGCAATAAACTTTTTTTATATAAAATATGATAAAACTAGTTTTAAATAATGTTAATATATAAAAATAATTAAAAAAATGTTTGATTGTTAAGAATTCCTATGAGTTCTTAACTTTTTTAAAGTTCTTAAATGATACCAACCCTATATATATATATATATCACTACGTGAATATCGACCATTGGCCACACATGTGGTCTAGGCGATTTGCCACACTTCGGCTTAAATGTGTGGCTAAAAGGTCTCTGACCATGTTTGAAAACCTTCCAGAATGTTTTGGCCACACATATTATTCTTCATGTGACAATTCTATACCTACTCAGGTACTTTTCGCCACACATTTGAAAAAAACTGTGACAAAAACTAGCCACATTATAAAAACGTGTGGCGAAATATGACCTACAGTCATAGTTTGTTTGATCTTTGATACATGTGACCAAAAACACATGCATTAGCCACAAACTGTGATATTTAACTAGCCACATGTTTTAATAGTGTGGCCAAATGTGACAAACGGCTACTGTATTGATAAGAGATGTGTCTAAAGGTAAAAGATATAGCCACTTATATTACGTTGTGTGACCTAATGTCACATTTTCTAGCCACATTTTTAATAAAGTGGCGAAATATGACGAACAACCATTGTATCTATTAGTAATGTGGCTAAAACGCTTAAAATATATGGCCACTTATACGAGGTTGTGTGACCAAAGAGTAGTTTACTTTTATTTTTCCTAAGTTTTTTGTTGTCACGGATACACTTATTATGTGTGGCTATAGGTGATAAATTGTCACACTTAAATATTTTTAAGTGTGTCCAAATGTAATTAATGGCCACTTATAGGAGGTTGTGTGACCAAAGAGTAGTTTACTTTTATTTTTCTTAAGTTTTTTATTATCACGGATACACTTACTATGTGTGGCTATAAGTGCTAAGTTGTCACACTTAAGTATTTTTAAGTGTGTCCAAATGTAATTAATGGCCACTTATAAGAGGTTGTGTGACCAAAGAGTATGTTAGTTTTATTTTTTCTAAGTTTTTTGTTGTCACATATACAATTATTATGTGTGGCTATAATTGATAAATGGTCACACTAAAATATGTTTAAGCGTGTCAAAAACGTAATTAATGGCCACACGTTGATTTGACGAGTGGCGACGTCATCATTGCCTTTACCGTTTCTTGTGCTGCCAATTCAAATTGTCAGGGAGATGTACCGGCGGTTTGCGATGGTGTTTAAATACCAGTCACAATCACAATCACAATCCACAATCCATAATCAGAATCTACTATCACACTCACAATCCACCTTTATTCCCGATTATAATTTCTGATAATGGCTGCAGTTTGGCTCGAACGTGCACCGGGTGCTCAAGCCCCCATCTACTACGACCCCACATTTTTCACGATACGATTCCACTTTTTTACCGGCGCCTTTCGGAGGAATCAAAGGGTGAGGTATATTGACTATGTCAACCCTCAAACCTTCACGTACCAATAACTTAACCGAATGGTTAGGTGGCTTGGGTACACGACTGTTGATTATTTCAGCACTGGAATGGTAGTGTCGGCAATTGAGGTGGCCTACATCGAGTTGAACGACATGGAACACTTCAAGGCGGTGTCCGTTTATGGGGCATTCCATTCTCAGGTGAACCTTCGCCTCCATAGGCTTAGGGACTCCACATACACCTCCGATGGCATGTACGAGAGGATCATGACCTCTCATACTCCAGAGGAGAATCCGGATGTAGATTCGGATATGGAATCTACAGGGAGGTCTACGATGGATGTCGATGTAGATTCTGAGACGGAGTCGGATGCTAGGAGCTAGTTATAGTTTTATGTAATTTTTGGTTTTCTATATTAATGTAAATGTTATTATTGTAATTTTTATATTTTGGTATTAATATGTTTATGTTATGTGAATTGATTAATCATATTAATTTTTTGTAATACATAATCACTTATATTATGTGAATGTTATTATTGTAAATGCATGTTATTATTAACTATAAAGCGTGGAGCGTTTCCAAAGCGTGATATATATAACTGGTGGCTGAATTAATTTAATGACTGGTTTTTTTTAATACCTAATCACTTATATTATGTGAATGTTATTATTGTAAATGTTATTATTAGCTGTAGAGCGTTGAACGTTTCCAAAGCGTGATATTATTAACTAGGAGTTATTATTGTAAATGTTATTATTATATTTTGGTTTATGCGTATGTATAGCGTATTGGATGTAGTTTTTTTTAATTAACTGTAGAGCGTATGCGATATATATATATACACTAATTAACGCCAATAAATGTAACCGACTAATTAAAAGCAAAAATATTTGGTACTCACCTGAGATTAATGAAGCTGTTTGGTAGTATTTATATTGATGAGAGTTCAATAAATACGCTAGCAGATCATTTATTGGAGTTTGGTGAGATTTTATTTGGTTCAATAAATAATAATTGATTTGGGAGTCTTCCAGAAGATAACTCGATTTATTGGCGGGTAAATATAAAAATTTTAAACTTCTAAATTTCGTTATATAAATATTAGAAGAGGTTCTATTACGTTCTCAGGGTGTAGCTCAAACGGTTGAGGCGCTTGTGATTAAACATAGATTGCAAATACCGCGGGTTCGAAACTCTGGAGGGAACATATTTTTATTAATTTTTTATAATAACCTCTTTTCAATGAAATAAATACACTGTGATTTTGAAAACACTCAAACTAAACTACTCATTAAAAGGCCTTTAAATTCGTTCAGAAACATAAAAATACATCATAATAGCTGGTCTAAAATCATAACAAAGTTTCTTAGCTTTTAATTACAAAACTAATTAAAAGCCCTAAAAACAACAAGAAGCAAATAAAATACAATATCTTCACTTTTTTTTCTGATTCAATCAGTGAAGCTACACTCCTTGCAAGTTGATCCTCTAATGACTTATTTGCCCTTATCAAAATAGGAATTATGTCTGTACATCTTGTGCACACATCAGATCTTGTGGATGAAAAACAATCAGACCATGTAAAGAAATCACATTTTTTGCCCTAAATTAAAAAATATAGAGTTTAGGGTCAACAATTGTAGATGAATTTCATCTTTATTTTCAATTTCACTAACCTGAGATGCACAATTGTAGAACCTCCGACCTGGATTTTTGGTGGTCCTTGATGTTCATAGAATGGCTTCTTGACCACAAAAACAATAAACCTGAGATCGATTGTTACTGGATGTTGTGGTCCGCGATGAGGTTTCTTCCATGGTGAAAAAGGAGTTTTTATTGAAAATAAAACTAGATATATAAGTATATATATATAGGAGGGTTTAGAAAGGAGTTCTTGTACACATGCGTGTTACCAGCGTTTTAGGATATTTATATATGTCTTTGTACAGTAGCGTGTTGCTAGCGTAATAGACTCTTTTAAACAAATATATAACATATTTTAAGCTAATTGATTACACGCATTTTTAACAAAGAAAGATGAGAACCATTAATCCATATTTACCATTCATCAAAAGATGCATCACAAAAAGACCATTAATTACAATACATAAAGCATTTTAAGATAATCCATATATTTACCATTCATCAAAAGATGCCTTACAAAAAGTACCATTAATTACAATGCATCACAAAAAACCAAAAAGAGAGAAGCTAACATCATCATCACTCCGCCTTATCCACAGTCTCCGCCCCCATCTCCTTAAAACTCATGTTGGTTGACACCGTAGTTATGGTGTCAACCAGGGTCTCACACACTGAGTCATAGCATTCAGACTGTTGTTGTTGATAATCAGCAACCATTGCTCGAAACTCAATGTCGTCTTCCCACAACATGAAGTTACAGGATTGGAAGGTGTTTGTTGTTTCCCAAGCTAGTGTAGCCCTAATCACTTAGACTTTCTTCAACAAAGAGTCGTCTTTCTCTTTCTGAAAATCCGTCGTTTTTTTCACTATGGCCTTCACGGTTTTCTCAGAAGAATTAATTTTTATTATCTTTCTGAAACTGTTAGTGTGATTGAATAACCAAACTTAATGTGGTTAAGTTTAATTTGTAGTAAGATATAGTAAGATCTAGTAAGATATAGCTTAACTTTAATGTACGTTGTCATTACCATAATATTTTTCCCGACATTTTTGACAGGTGACGTATAATTGTGATCAATTAATTATGACATGTGATATAAATGCAAGTAATCTCTAGATTAAACAAAAACACATGAGACAAGTTATTGTGTTTCCCAAGCATGGGACACCCTTTTGTTTTTTTAATACAGTTACTATTCGTCCGGTGCGTTTCCCAAGCTTGGGACACCCTTTTGTTTTTTATTACAGAGTTACTATTCGTCCGTGTGCGTATCCCATGCGTGGGACACCCTTTTGTTTTGTCTGTGAGCCTTTTGGTTATATATACCTACACCACATTTGTGAAACTCATATACCTATATAATTTTAAATTATTTTTTTTAGTTAATAATGGATTGCTCGTCATCATCATCATCCAGATTCTACAAGGCTGCCCCTAGAAGGCATATTGAGGCTCAAATCGAGATAGATAAAGCTTGTCGGGAAACTCTACTGAAGAATTTGTAAAGACTTGCAACAGCTTGGATGCCAGGGATGTCATTGCAAAAGTTCTTACTCGAATGCCCGCTAGTACTATCCAAGATCTTGCTGTTTTGTTTATGGTTGATGTAAGACAGAGAGAGCTTGTCGAGTTAAAACTTTTGGGCAAGGCAATTCTTGAACTGAATTGCTCAATGGAATTGAAGTTGAAGTTTCTTATGTCACTCAGAGATTAGTAGTAATAAAATTTGTATGTTTGTGGTGGTGTGTTTTGGTAATAATAAAATTTTTATGTTTGTGTTAATACATTGATTCAACATGTAACTATTATCTTAAAGTGCATTACAAACTGTTAACAGAAGACTAGAGATCTCCATAACAAGTATCTTAAAGTACACAGCAGTCAGTTTTGAAATCATTCAAATTTTTTGTTGCCTTATCTTAAGTTCAACAATCAACTCTTCTCCGGTTAAACGAGTGTCGTCATTTTCATGGAATAGCAGTGCATTCTTGATAAGAGTATTTCTGTGTTGGTTTGTATCCGAGAGGAGGATTTTGCACAAATACTTTAACCTCAACCCTTTTAGCTGTCTTTTTTGTTCAGGGCCTTCCTTTTGGAGATTACACCCCCATGGTCTCTTCCCATCATATTTCTCCATGTGTCTCATAGCAAAAATACCACAATCTATTCCATTACTTTTTGTTCTCCATGTCATCTTCAATCTATTGATTGTTGCTACTTGGATTTGCTGAGTAATGGGGTGTTTGATTGTTTTAAGATACATGCAAAAAACGTTTCTCTACCCAAAATAGAAAGCAATTTAAGTATTTTGACAATTTTTATAACAGGTATGTATGTTTTTTGGGTAAAGGTATATATGTTTACCAGTATATCAAGAGTCTTTCCGTATCTTTCTTAAAAATTCTCTATAATTGCTTTTGATTTGTCTTCTAAGCTTTTAAACCTTGCATTAGCTGATATTTCTTGATTTGCACTGTTGACAAGTAATTCTATCACTCCTGTTTGAAGATTGAAGGTAACCACAAAGAAATGATCGCGTTGTATTATTGGCACGAGCACTATAGCAACCTCCTTGAGTGATAGAATTCCACTCCTTGCCATTTCTCTTTAGATGTTGTCTGAAAACACATCCAGTCTTTCTTTGTCTGTGAAACCCCTTGACTCAGAATAATGGTCACTTGTTTGTATAATTATTAAAATGCAGATGATTAAAGCGTTTATTGTGCGTTTTCTAATAGTGCAAACAAAATAGATTAATTTGTACCAGCACATTTCTTGAAGCAAAGAATCTGAACGGTGATACTGCAGATTTTTTCTTTTCTTCATAATTCATTATATAGCTGAATGTATCCATTGCATTGGCGGCTATATAAATGCCAGGACAGAAGCTTTCACAGACCACCTTGAACGATTCTATGTGAGTGGACTTGTAGACATCCTCCCAAATGTCTCCAAGACAAAAAAATATATACTCTGAAATTATTTCTTCATCTTCCGTGACACTAGCGGATACGTCAACCTCTCTCAGAAGATATGGAGAGTTCAGTGCATCTGGGCTATCACTTGTTGACAATCCGGTGTCAACTGTTAAACATAAAACAACTCACATTAAATTTGACTGAAAATAATTGTAACCATAATTAAATACCTTCAACCCCTTTTGGTTTGTATTTATAATTAAATACCCTCTTTTAATTTTGCAAGCACTGTATTAACAACTTCATCAACATCTGAATCAACTGCATCACACAAATGTAATAAGTTTAAAATAACAGCATAAGTGTTTTAAGAGCATTTTAATTATACTAATAATTAATTTAGCCCAAATACTTTTCTGAGCAGTCACTGGACCACCAACGCCAACATCTGAATCAACTGCATCACACAGATGTAATAAGTTTAAAATAACAGCATAAGTGTTTTAAGAGCGTTTTAATTATACTAATAATTAATTTAGCCCAAATACCTTTCTGAGCAGCCACTGGACCACCAACACCAACATCTGTTTTCCCATTCACAACATCTAGCAAAGATATTCTCATTTGATGGATGTCTATCCTTTCCTTGACGGACCAACTCGTTGATCTCGGAGCAAGTTTTATCAAATTTCTTCAACTTGTTATCCATTGCCTTATTCCAAGACTGTAAAAAGAAAATATAGTTATTGTTAATTCAAAAACATTTTCAATTTATCCCAGCCAGTTGTAATGGAGTTAAATAATAGTCAACAAGCACGATAGGCATTTGCAAACTTAAAGGTGAATAATCGCTTACATAATCATCCAAATCTTGTTCAGCTGTTTGATCGGCATTATCTGTTTCAGATGCACTTTGACCATCTGTTTTTTAATTACATATAATGTTGTATTACATAAAATGCATGTAGAGATAAGAGATATGAGAGTTTTTTTGGAAGAAAATAACAAGTTTAATACCATGTTCTTGTTTCTTCTCAGCTGCAGTGTTTTCTTCAACTCCGGGCTTACAGGCAGCACTAACCGTCACAGCAGCGGTAGCAGCAGCAGCTGCAGCAGCAGTCTCATCAAGTCTCTTCTCGGCAGCACTAACTATCACAACAGCAGTATCAGCAATAGCAGCATTAGCAGTCTCATCAAGTCCCTTCCCGGCAGCACTAACGGTCACAGCAGCAGCAGCCGCATCAATCCCTTTCCCATCAACACTAAACGTCACAGCAGCAGCAGCAACCTCAGTAGCACTTCCTCTAAGGGAGGACCATTATTCTACAAGTATTTTTCCATCTTATTAAGAGTAGTTGTTGTTATGTAGTTGACTGCAGGCGTTGTGACAGGAGTCCCAAATGGACCATATTTTTTCTAGTATTCATGCGTGTAAAGCATCACAAGGAAGGTCATCGGACCGTTGTATTGAACGTTGATACCTCTCCATTCTTCCTTTGTCGTTTTCAAGTTTTCAATAACATAGCTGCACCAATCCATATTTGGAATATCCGAGGTTTTATCAATTGCGGCGATGAATCGTTGATTGACTGTTGTTGATTTTGTCACAAATCCTATACAGGTGTTGACCAACACAAGGAAATTAATCTTATACAGTTCACCAACTCCTCGATCTGCAGCCAGTTTGTCTTTCACATGCTTTATATATATTCTTGAGTTTGTCGGGAATTGATTTTTGAACAAATCTGTAGTAACAACTTCCCCCAATCTTGGTCTACTCTTGCCCAAAACAGGAATCTTACCCATTGGTACCCCCAACACTTCATGTACTTTTTGTGGTGTTATCTTAATAACACCGCTCCCAATGTTCAATTCATTTAAACGGTTATTATAGTTCATGAGCAACCAATATCCTAAAGTTGTTGGAGTTTGGGTTACTTGAAGTCTTAACATTGACCCGAAACCCATTTCTTCCACACAAGTTTTTTGGGCAGTGGTCATTGCCTTCACTGCATCAACAATATTACAAGGTGCACACCTAATCATCAATATTTTGTCTACAAATTCAACAAAAGGTTGTCCCCTCTCGGCTGGCTTCTTTTCTTTAATGGCTCTCTTTTTCGGACGCTGAAAGTCTGGGCCAGAGGTGCTGTGTTCCACATGTTTCCGCTTTGACAACAACCTGTCGATTTTTGTGTCAAGGTCTAAATCAGAGTCTGCTTCCACAACATGTTTTGTTTTCCCCATCGAAGCAACTTTTTTAGTCTTCATTTTATCAGTCTTGTTTTTTTCGACAACTGAATCACATACATACAATAAAACATGGGGGTAGGGGATAACAACACGAATTACATGGAAACAGAAAACTCTTATCAAACTTCACAATGATAAATTCTCAAACCAAAGCCATAACACGCTAATCATACGCATATAACATGCTTTAATATTATACATTTATTTAAAAAAACAAGGATATGTATTACAATAACAACACGCTTATCAAACGCATTAATACATAAGAAGATTCAAACAAATGCTTACATTTTAAGACTAAGTAAACCTAAAATGCTAAAAAAATCATAAAGTAACACCTGTTCCATCTTCATTCTGAGACCTATCGTGCTTTTGCTTCGTCCTTGGTTCCGTTCCAGAAGTAGATGAGTTAGGGTTCTTCATTTTGGTTCCGTTCCAGAAATAGATGAGTGACTTACGAGGGTAGTTATTTGACCCTTTTAAACCACTCGATCTTGTGCTTGTGCTTCACAGTAGAAACGAATCGTCGATGGTTTTTAGGAATTTTTACTTACTTATCCACGTTCCAGAAGTAGATGAGTGACTTACAAGGGTAGTTATTTGACCCTTTTAAAAGAAGGCGCGTGCTTTTAAATTTTAATCGTACGGTTAGTATTTTATAGTAACAATATATATATATATATATATATATATATATATATATATATATAATATTAGTGGGTGGTGGTGTGTTCAGGTGGTCATGATGGTGGTGGACGGTGGCGGAGGTGCGATGGTTCGTGGTGGCGGATGTGTGGTGGTGGTGGGCAGTGGGTGCGGATGTCGGTGGTGGTGGTGGTGGTGGGTGGGTGGGGGTGGTGGTGGTGGTGGGTAGTGGGTGGTGGTGATGGATGGGTATAAATAAATGTATATATATTTATATATAATATTAGTGGGTGGTGGTGGTGTGGTGGGTGGTGGTGGAGTGTGGTTAGTGGTTGGTGCTGGGGGTCATTGTGGCGAATGTGGGCGGTGGTGTGTAGTATGATTGTGGATATGTAATACATGAGACAATGACGGTGCTATCCCATATGATAACCACGATGATTGGCCCAATTATGACGAGACGATGCTAATATAACTACAGGGGTTGGTGGTGGTTATCATATTGATGTTGCTAACCTATATATACGTTTTGCTTACGCCAACCCATACGATGGCGAGTGTAGCTCGTACGACGAGCATGACGTCTATGATGATGATCACACATATATATAATGAGGACCAATTATATGTACCTATATGACAATACCCCATACAGGCGCGCGTGCGCACACACACACATATATATATAATATATATATATGTTGATGATGATGGTGACACCGATGTTTAATGACATGTAACCCGTATGATCGACGACGACCATGATAATGTATACGATGGTCATACTGATGGTAGCATGTACGACTGATGATGTCGTTTGATGACGACAACAATTCATATGATGGTGTCGACAGTGATCGCTAATGTTGGGCGTTTTGTTTTAGATAACCCATACGATGCTGACTACATCCCGTACATGGCAATCAGATGATGCTGATGATGATGATGGAGATGTGTGACGATGATGACGACACTGATAGCGAGATATATGTTACCCGTATGATCAACGCCGACTACGATAGCCTATACAATGACCACGTTGATTACCCGCACGTCTGATGATGATGCCGTTTCATGGTGATGGCGATCGATGATTATGATGATGATAACCACTATAATACATGGTAACGATGATAACTTTATGATGTTGATCATCATCATAAAACATATGGTGATGATGATAACCTAGAAGATGATAATGATACAAAACTACATATGATAATGATAACACTAGAATGTTATGAGCCTCTTTATTACGAAGTTGTAAATCTTATCCAGAAAATCTTACTAACGATTAAGATAATACTTCAATAATGGATAAAATTTCAAATTTATTTAAAAAATACGATTTATTAAACGAACTAAACTTTTAACGAAATTTAATACCGGAATGTCAGTAAAAAAAAAACTAAAAGTAAGACTATGTTTTTATACTATTTTTTTAAAAAATTTATAAAACAAAAAACCAAAATATATAAATAATTAAATGTGTAGAAATAAATAAAACCAAAATTCAAAACCCTTTTAACTTCAAAACCCTAAATCTACTTCTACTTCGCTTTACTGTAATTCGTAGACATCGCTTATCCTGGTAAGAACATAAAAATGTCACGTCTCAATAATGGAGTTAAGTTCCTGGTAGATATCGACAGCGATTCCATGAGTAGGATGGTATGTTAATGTTATCTGGTTAATTTTTTTTATGAAACATTTTACAGTTTTGTAACATATACATTCTAAGAACATTTTTTGTGTTACTTATAGCCCATTCCTAAAGCTGTTCAACCAATGTTTGCTGATATGAAATCGAATACCGGCTGTTGTTTGATTTATGATCAAAGTGGTAGAACGTTTTCTGTTGTTATAATCAAAGTACTTGATGACTTTTATTTTGGAACCGGTTGGACTGAATTAATCAGAGAATGTTGTATACAAGCTGTAACATATGTTGTTTTTGAGCTTAAATCAAGATCTATGTTGAATATGTTTACTTTCAAAAGAAACGTAAATGATCAATCCGGTACTATGATATGTATTCCAGTCAGAAACCGACATGTCCATTACTTGGTAAGTTTTAATTTATGTTTTTAATGATTGTTTCCAATTTCAAATGTCTTTTAATTAACATGTTTAATAGGATTTCCCTGAGTGGTATGTGATTCAAGAATTTGGTGACAATCACATGAATTCGCTTTTCGAGCTTATTGCTCCAGATAGATATACGTTTAAAGTTTCATATCTTTGGGATGGAATGGGTTGTAGGCTAGAGGATGGATGGATTGAGGTTTTTAAACAAACCAACTTGAAAGGTGGTTCATTTGTTGTGTTTGAAATCATATCAGATAAGACATTTTATACTAATGTCTTTCTTGAAGATGACATAGAATTTATCCTTCCTGGTCCAAATCAGTTGTTTCTCAACTATCAATTAAGAAATCAAGGTAGTTTCTCCCAAAACCCAATTCATCTTGATGAGCAAGATGATGACTCTAAAATCGTCTTCCACATGAACGTCACCATGAAATTGGTAAACTGAATTTTTAAATTTCTTTTTTATTTACAAGTATATTTGAAATTTGCTTTTCACAGCGTCTTCCGCGTCACATTGCCACCAAGATTGATGCTTATGATGGAATGTCAATCACTTTGGTCAATCCCAAAGGTCGTAAAAAAAATGAGACTTCATGGTGAACTGTCGGACCTGAAATTCAGATATCGGTTTTACCAAAATGGAAAAAATTCAAGGTGGAAAATGAAATACAGATTGGTGATAAGTGCATATTTGAATATGACTTCAATGAAGCTACGTTGTTAGTTTCAAAAGTTGATTAGTGATTTGGTGATGTTTGGAACAATTGGGAAATATTTGGAGACGTGTTTGGTGAATTTTGGAACATTTGTGATTTGGTTGGTTATTTGTATATGTATGGTTGTATTGATACACTTTTTAGTTTATTGTGTTGAATGTTGGTTGGTTAGCTTTTAAATGCTTTAATTTTATAGTTTCTTGTATCATCTATTTTGTTATTTACTCTTATTTTGTTTCATGGAATGTATTGTAATGGTGCCTTCTGTATGAAAACTTTTAATGAATGGTAATTATGGTTAAATCAAAAAATAAAACAAAAAACACTTTGTTAAAAAACACTATTACGCTTGTAACACGCTAATATACATAAACATATATAAATATCCTAATACGCAATACACGCTTATCCAACCATCTTCTGTCAAAGTGTCTATTTTCAGCCACAGGTTCTCTGCCGTAAAAACTATGCCAATAATCTATTGGTTCTTAAATAAAAGGGAGGCAAAACTCTAAAAGCTCCAAAATATTGGCTTCAAATATTCAAAAACTCCAAATTACATTTAACACTCCAAAAATCAAATTACACTCCAAATTATTAAAAATTTTCCACTCCACAAATCAGCCGACAGTGATTTATACTCCAAATTACACTCCAAATTATTAAAAAACAATCGAAGATGAAGCTTATAAATGAAAGAATCGAAGAATAACATGTTTTATACTCCGATGAGGAAGCCAACTACGACGGCGACGCTCAATCAGACGACACTGAAGGCTACTCCAGCGAGGAAGCCAACGACAACGACGGTCAAGCAGACGAGGTTATAGGGACGATGGTTATCGAACCCCTCAACAGTTTGGAGGCTATCGAACCCCTCAACAGTTTTGCTACTACGAAAAAACCTACAAGGGGGTTGATGAGGTTACCTACGCTGCGTACCCAATATGCAAACTCTGGTGGTGTCAAACTTGCAGTGGAATTTGATAATCTGCGTAGGTTCACTGGCCAAAACAGATCAAAGTTTGCAAGTTTTTTAGGGGATGTTGTAAGGGAAATAGTTGGCTTGAGACATTTAAGTTGGAGGGAGGTCACAAAGGAGCTTAGAGATAAACTGTGGAAACAAATAACGGTTATTCTTAATTTTTATTTGTGCATTTTATATTTTGAGAAGTAATTTACCTTTATTGTATTATATTATGCAGAAATATTTTGAGAATGAGGCGTCTCACAGGCCTTCTGTGATGAATCGGCTCGGACACCTTCTTCGGGATTTCAGAAGAAAAATGTATGCCAAATACATTATGCCGAACATCGGTAAACCTCTGAAGCTGAAGGCGATACCCAAGGGACACAGGACGATGATTAGGCAAGAAGACTGGGATCGCTTCGTTGAGTACACACAATCAGAGCTGTTTCTGGTATAAATCCTCTACTCTGCAAACGTAGATTGATCGACTATATATGGTTTATGTTTTTTGTTTAAATATAATGAAATGATTATAATGTGTGGTTGAAGAAAAAATCGGCTTCATCAAAGGGAGCTCGAGCAAAGAATGTTTTTGATCATCACATGGGACGAGGGGGTTATACCTACCTTCGAGAGAAACTGGTAATCACCGTCAGCTGCTTTCTCTCTAGTTCAATGATTTGTTGGTTATGTGTCTAACGCATGACCGTCAGCTGCTTTCTCTTGAATATTTTACAAGGTCAAAAAGAAGGAAATTGGACCGAATAAGATCCCCGACCGTGCATTAATATGGATGAAAGGAAGGGAGGACAAAGATGGTGCATACAAGAATGTTGTTGTCGAAGGCGTGGCAACCAAATTAGTATGTTTTAGTATTAAACTTTTTAAATCATGTTAAAGTCAATTCATTGCCTTATATTGGTGTAAAATAAAATGAGTCTGTATAACTTGTCTCAACACTTTATATGGATACATAAGCGTGTTACAAGTGTATTATAATATTTGTTTTCTTGCAGGCTCAGCATGAGGAGCAGATCGCCTCCGGAGCCCTGGCACTTGAACCGTGCACAGATGCCGTCACCTTAGTGCATGGCAAAGAGAAAGGTGAGTTTTTTAAAAGGGATTGGGTACGGATTGACAACAGGTAAATATTGGGGTGTGAGTAGGGTAAAAGGCTCGTTTAAGCAACGGATTGCCTAACTTGAGTATGAGGCGGTGCAGAGAGATGAAGTGTTGAACAGGTTGATGACTCTACTTGAATCCACGAGTGCTATCCTAGCAAGCCGTGAGAAGGAACAGTTAGCATTTGAGGCCAGGTTCAGACATCTCGAAGGATTGTTGCCGCAAATGTCGGCAAGTCAAGTAAGTGACGTATGCTACATATTATTAATGCATTCGACATACATAATTGGCACTATTTTTGTCACAATTCGTAGGTAAATCCTGTTCCCAACCAGGTTGGTTCTAACCAAAGTGCTAGTGTTGTGGCGCAAAATAAAATGCCAGCACCAGTAAGTATCTGACAGTTTCTTTGTTTATTACAACTTTCCATGTGATTTTTCATTTTCCATAACCTAATAAATTGATTTTAGGCCAGTTCTTTGGGAAACATCTTAACCTCAGGTGAGGTTGTGCAACAAGAATCCGCTTCTCAGGTAACCATTTGACAGTTTAATTTATTTGTTTTAATAATTAACATTCCATGTGAGTATGCTGATTTTGCATAAGTTAATTGTAGCCCAAGTCTGCGGATAAAATAGTTGTCGAAACGGTACCCGCTCCCCATATCGCTACATCAGTACTTATTTGACAATTTCAGTACTTTTTATAATTCGTTTCCAATGTGAGTGTGCTCATTTTCTATTACCGAATTGCAGGCCAAGTCTGTGGAAAAAAGTGTTGACCAAACGGTACCCGCTCCCCATATCGCGACATCAGTAAGTATTTGACAATTTCAGTACTTTTTATATAATTCGTTTTCAATGTGAGTGTACTCATTTTCTATTTACCGAATTGCAGGCCAAGTCTGTGGAAAAAAGTGTTGACCAAACGGTAGTCGATCCCTATAGTGCGACATCAGTAAGTATTTGTCAGTTTTAGTTTTTATATTTTATAACCTAATAAGTCCTAACAATTCCAATTTCTGTTATATTACCAATGAAGCCTGTAGAGAACAATGTTGACCAAGCAACAACACAACTACACCACACTTTAGATAGTAACGGCTCGAAAAAACCATCAGTAAGTATTAGGCAATTTCAGTTTTTCCTTTAATTGTTGATTGATTCATTGAATGGTTTTTAGGTAAAACAGAGAAGCCGTAAAAGAAAAGTTGATGTATCTACGGATGAAGCTTCCCCACATGCTGAAATAATTGTATGTACTGCGCGAAACATTGTTAATTTCCCCCCAACATGGGTATGTACTTATATATTGACTTCAACTAAGCCATTTTAATTTCACATGCTGGTTAAGCGTAACAAGGTGGCAAATGGTAAAGTTTATTGGTCACCGGTTCCACAACAGTTGCATGGAAAAGCAATCCCGGAGAGTTGCTGTAAAGTTAGTATTGATGAAGTCATAAAGGAACAAGCAATTATTCCTTGTGAGGCAGGTGAAATTGTGACTGTTGGCAACGCACGTGGTTCTTTTGTTGCTTGGCCAGAACACCTAATCTTATGTGACAAGGAGGTTTGTTCCCTTTTAACTTAATCGAACAAATATCTATGTTCATTTTCATTTAGTTTAAAAAATGAACACTTATGTTCGTTTATGTTCGTTTGTTTATAATCTAAACTAACGTAATTGAATAAAGATAAATGAACATAAACGAACTTCCAGCCGAAAGGTTCACGAACAGTTAAACGAACGTTCGGTTCGTCTGCAGGCTTACTATTTTGTTCTATTCAATTACAAAATACGACATTAATTACACATATTTGTTTTTCATATTCTGTTGTTCCAGCTACCACCATCACATTCTTAAAAGAACCAGACAGAGCTGGCAAGAAGCCAAAGGAAAAGTACACAACGATAGACAGGGTGACCAAACAGAAGACAAGGAGCAGTGCCAAAAAACCGACGCCTTAGGTAGTCGTTATTTTTGTATTTTGTAAGATATTTTGCATATACATTTGCTTAAGTGAATATTATTGTTAATATAATTTGTTTCTAATTTTGTTTTGTCATGCTTGCTTATAGCTGTTTTATATTACTGCACAAAAAATAAAAATAAATATTGCCTAATTACACACAATTTGACAACATAAAACACATTAAATAGGTGTGGCCAAAAGTACCTGAAATTACAAAAATTAGAGTCTATAAATGACCATTAGCCACAACATAAACATTTTTGTGTGACGAAAAGTATGGTAATAGCCACACTTTAAAAGTATTATGTGTGTCAAACGGTAAAGACAATGGCCACACCACAAACAACAAAAGAGTGTTTGAGTGGCAACTTTACATTTTTAGCCACATTGACAACTACCTCCAGTGTCTATATGATATTATTAGCCACACAGTACCTCACTATGTGTGACGAAAAGTTTGACAATAGCCACACTTTAAATTAGGAAAAACATTATGTGTGACAAACGGTAAAGACAATGGCCACATCACAAACAACAAAAGAGTGTTTGAGTGGCAACTTCACATTTTTAGCCACATTGACAACAACCTCCGGTGTCTATATGATATTATTAGCCACACAGTACCTCACTATGTGTGACGAAAAGTTTGATAATAGCCTTACTTTAAATTAGGAAAAGCATTATGTGTGACAAACGATAAGACAATGGCCACACCACAAACTATAAAAGAGTTTTTGACTAGCAAGTTCACATTTTTAGCCACATTTACAATAACCTCCAGTGTCTATAGGTTATGATTAGCCACACAATACTTCACTATGTGTGACGAAAAGTTTTACAATAGCCACACTTTATATTAGGAAAACATTTTGTGTGACAAACGGTAAGACAATGGCCACACTATAATCTACGAAGGAGTTTTTGAGTGGCAAGTAAATATATTTAGCCACTTTTAATGTAATATCCAGTGCCTATATAATATAATTAGCCACACTATTATTAAATTTAAGTGGCCATTGCTTTGCTATATCCACACGGTATAGGTCACAATGCACGCTTAACACAACCCTATTGGCCACATTATTATAAAATTCATGTGGCTGAAACATTAATTCATGTGGCTATATACGGGCAATGGTCACTCATAGTAAATACTCATGTGGCCATTTTCTACCGTTTAGCCACACTTATTGGAGAGGTTTCTTGATGGCCAGCAACTAATGCCTGTACCCTTTAGCCACACTTATTACCACATAAGGCCACTAAAAACTGTGTGTGGCCATATCATACCCACGGTGTCGCGACCTTTGGCCACATATAACCTGAACCAAATGTGTGTGGCTAAAGGCCTGCGGTCACACTTTTTTCGTGTGGCGGAAGGTCAATTTTCACATAGTGTATATATATATATATATATATATATATATATATATATATATATATATATATAATTGGTGTGTGCGTAGATGATTAGAACGGCGATAATGGACCGAGCGCAGAATTTTTCGTTTCGAAACTTTAAATATCATTAGATTTTTGAAACAACAAAATTTTAAGCTAATACGGTGCGCAAAAGCCTATACGCAACGTATTGCTTGTTCGTGGGAACCAGGCGTACGAGTAAGATAGGATGACCTCTACGCCTGCCATTCCTGGATCATACATCGCATTTTCCCCTCCTCTCTACGCATATTCCCGGGAATGGTCAACGTGTAGGTCAGCCTGTCCGACTTATACGTCATTTACTCGAGAATACAGTGCGTTTAGAACTATATGTGGCGTATATCACTACCTCGACATTCTCTTACACTCAGCAATCTGAAGTTGTCAGATTTAATATTCCTATATACGAGACGTAAAGAATCTGAGTGTCCAAATAAAGTCTTATATAAAACGAGGCTTTCATTTAAACCCAACCATTACAATCAACTTAGAAAAAATAAAAGTTTAAATATCAATTTCAGTTCTTTTCTTTTAACCCATACGCAGATATAATTAATTACAATATAAATATGAAAAACAATAAAACACAGACAATTAAATTTTAAAACACCTCATAAAATAATAAATATTTTCAAGGCCTGAAAATTGCATCGGAATCCGACGGCAATCCAAACAACTTCACAGAGCATTCACCTGGTCCAGTCCTTGGGTTTAAAACGTCTTCTGAGCACTCGATATTCGACTCCGGCCATCCAATTTCTTCTCCTGGCAGCGGTGGCAACCCACAGTTGCTTATATCACTTGTGCCAAAGTAATGATTTTCATGACCCTCATGATTATTAAATATCGAATTGTACCCGCTTATAAAACTATCAAAACTCCCGTAATCAGTCGAGTTAAACTCCATGTTCTCCATATTTGGAATGCCCGAAAACCCAATTGATGACATTGGATCGACTACTTGATCATGCATTTGTTCTTGATTAGCAATTTGTGGCCTTTGGTTTAGAAAATTAGCGTACACTTGTTGAAGATCAATATGTGTAGGGCGCGGCATTATTGTTGATCCACCCGCGCTTTCCCCATGACTTTCAACATAGCCCACGGATCCACCCGTGTTATGTACAAGAATATTGTTGCCATTGGTGGTGTCGGATACACGAACAGACTTTGCACGTCGGGTCTTTCGACAACCGCCCCCGATGGGGATGTTTCTGAGCGAGCCACCTTTGGTCCAATATCTTCTACACCCTTTACAGAAGTACCTTGGTTGAGTCAAGCTGTAATTGTTGTAATAGCAAAACTTGGTGTTCGATGAACCGCAACGAGGACACGGTGGATATATCTCGACAGTGGGCTTCCATCCTCTTTCCATTTTGTGAAGTGTTCAGGTTCATAAAGCTTTAATTGTGTTCTACTTTCCTTCAGCATCCAAACCACAATGAATATGTTTGGGTGTGTGAAGTTGATGGAGGGAGATGAACATGTGCTTAGGGTAAATTTAGGGTTCTAATAGAAGAAATGTGTGTGAAACTGAGAGAGAGGAATCAGTGTGTAAAAAGGTGTTTTCTGTCATAAAATGAGAGAAAGTATATGGTTATATTGGGTGGAAACTATTGGTCATCAGAGGTTATAAGCCTTGGTTGCATAATTAATGAATTGCTTTGTTTTATGATTATATTAAAATATTTATTCTTGTTCCATCGGTTCACCAAAAACCAATAAATTATATCCATATCTATATTTTTAAAGTTACATAATTGAGCATAATGATATTTATAAAGTTATGAATTTTATAGGCAACATTTTACATTATAAGATTATCATTAGTTTACTAACTTATGACTGATATGATCCCTAAATGGTGTTGAAGGGCTAGCCGACATCAACATAAAATTGCACTTGGGATCCTAGTTGCTATAATCGTGATTGCTTTGCGCCTATAGCCGGCCTGTTCATATTAAACTTATCTAGAAATCGAAAAGTATATTAAATTTCCATCCCATGAACATAAGCAAGTCCAACTCACTACACCCTCTAAAAGTTAATTTTATATGTTTACTGTTCAAATAAAGATTTTTATGGACGAAAATCTAATAGACAAATTACATGTCGATAATAACCGGTAGCCTGTCATCGAGGAACTTTAAAAATTTCTTTCAGAACTTTTCAAAAGACTAGGACGACAATGATCTATAGGTGACTATCGGCGAATGTTAATTACGTGGCCATATATATTAATGATATGTAAAGCTACGTAACACTGATGGCATGGTTGCATAATCACCAACTTGCTACCGATAGATCAATGTCGGTCTGATGCATTAAAACATCCCAAAAGAATAAATAAATCGCGCATTAAAGATAACTGAAAATACTAGTAGTCTAGATGTGATAGTTTTGGAATATACACTACTAAAGATATGTATTACGTTTTTATAGTTTTATTCCAGTTTAAAAAGAAATGTGTGATAACTTGCCAAATATTATTCACCGAGGCTATCTTCAGAAAAAGATATGAAACTTTTGTTATTTATTAATATGCTGACTTCTTAGATATCTTCGAAACTTCAGATTTCGGCTTAAAATCTTTATATTATTTCATAAAGATACGAATCATGACTTGTATATTTACCAACTTATCATCTAAAAAACGAGGTTAACGTAAGGGTACGTGTGATATATATTATTAGGGGATTTTGTGTTAAAGAGTGTAAAGGTGGGCATGCATGCACGTGCAGGTGTGAGTCAGTGAAGGCAATGTGTACGGGACGCGCACACTTAACCTTAGCACTAGTGACGAATCACACGGTGGCTGTCGGTGTTCGCAAGTTGTGTCATCACGTCAATGGTTGATTATGAAGGGGACTCAGGAAGCAAATTCATCGATTTCGTCATAATATTATTTATAATTTGTAGATGTGAAAGTGGGATTTGGTGATCCCGAAGACGAGGAATGTCGCTTGGAGAGTGACGCTAGGGGTTTTAGAAAGGTACATCGGATCATGGGCTTCTTGGATCACGTTTTTTATAATATGAAATTTATGTCTCGAATTGTGTTGTTGGCTTAGGTTTCCTTTAACTGGACATCAACTCCATTCCCCAATTCACTGGTTAGCAACTGTCAAGATAGATTTGTTTAATCGTTGAGAATTATGATAATTATATTAATTAACTGTCAAACTGGTACTATATTAAGACGTATATAAAATATAACTATGAAGATACTAGACTGGTTAGCAACTGTCAAGATAGATTTGTTTAATCGTTGAGAATTAATTTTAACTGTCAAAGTGGTACTATATATACGAAGATACGAGACGGATGTCCGCGCGATGTAGCTGTAAATACAAACTTTGATAATCATGTAATAGATTTATGGGCGTTCACTATTCCGTTTGAAACTGTTAAACTATTTATTGGTATAGGTAGATTAATAATTCATATTTTAAACTCAATTTAGTATCGAAGTACAAACGAAACCGGGACCTAACCATTGCTAATGGTTTGGTTTTCTTGAGTTAAATTTTCAACAGTCCGGTTTTAATTTTCGGCGACAAAAGCGTTACTAACAGCTTGGCTCACGGTTTAATTTAAAACCATTAAAACTGAACCACAAACACATATATACGTAAGATGTTTTTAACCGAAAAAAAAAACTATGACAATATCATACTCAAATTAAAGAGAATTAAATGCTCGTTTTTATGGTAAAATTTTTTTAAAAAAACAATATTAATGTTCGAAAAAGTTATGACCGTTTAAAAATCGCGGGGGGATTTGGGTTAAAAAAGAAAATATAAAGAAAATATGCATAAAAGATGAAGGATTAATTTTATAAAAGTTAATTAAAGTTAAGGACAAATGTTGTAAATATTTTGAAAAAGTATGGAATGCAAGTAAGTTTTTAGGTTAGAAAGACTACTTTGTACTTCTTTAAAATTGTATCATATGCTTGAAATTTTGTAAAGCATTTAAAATTACCGTATTAATTTGTCATTCACTTATATATTATATATAATATAGATAGACTTAGTAATTAGATCAAATTCATACTTTGTGCCATTAAATAAAGGGAAATTCCCAAAATAGCCCTTTAATGGTGAGAGATTCCAATTTTGTCCCCTCAAAATAGTTTTTCAGATTTGTCTCTCTTTTAACGCATCGCCGGAGATGTGTTAGGTAGTCCCGCCGACGAGTTAGCAAACACATCGTCAACGATGCGTTAGCTATCTAAACAGAGGGTTAAAGATGTGTTTAGCCTTTTGTTTGTTTTTATAATATTATATTATCATAACTAGTTTTACTTATTTATGGTTTTCTTTTATAACATTTAATATATAAAATTTTATATAATTTCGAATGTACCGTTGAGACATGTTTTTTGTTATCTACGGACCTATATAAACTTACTCGAAACTGAGCGGTGTTAAATTAATATCGAATGTTCATTAAAATTTGACTCAACATGGTTTAGAAAAATTATGTCAACATGTAGATAAAAAAACATGTCTCAACGGTACATTCGAAATTTTTATAAAATTTTGTATATTAAATGTTATAAAAGAAAACCAATATAAGTAAAACTAGTTATGATAAAATAATATCAAACAAAAAAAAGGCTAAACACACTTTTAACCCTATGTTTAGATAGCTAACGCATCGTCGACGATGTGTTTGGAGGCCAACGCGTCGTCGACGATGTGTTTGGAGGCCAACGCGTCGTCGACGATTTGTTTGGAGGCATAACGCATCGTCGACGATGTGTTTGGAGGCCCAACACATCGCTGAATATGTGTTAGCTAACTCGTCGGCGAGACTACCTAACACATCGTCGGTGATGCGTTAGAAGATAAACAAATCTGGAAAAACCATTTTGAGGGGAAAAATTTGAAATCTCTCACCATTAAGGGGATATTTTGGGAATTTTCCCTTAAATAAAAGTATATTAAGGCCGATTGGCGAGCGCCCACACGTCCCACCTTGGTAGTGAGAGAACGTGAGTAATATATTGAAAATACTGGACGTCTTTCTCCCATTTAATAATACAAACCCTTAACTCCGAATCGTATAACCAAGAAATGATGTCACCTTTGACGGTTTGAACGGCTTCAAAAGTAGTCTTCTGATTTGCTTTAGCACGTGCACTGACATCATGCTTGTGTCACAACCTCCACATCTTCCTCATCCTCCAACGCATCCAATTTTTCATCGTTCAGCCCCAATAATAATAATATCTGATCACGAGTCAAGTCATGATCGACAAATTCTCCCTCCTCGATCTCATCAGTGTTGGCAGTACTCATCACTACCCCAACCTTATAATCCATAAATAAAATGGTGTTGCCTTTGATCGACTCGATAGGCTTGACATTAGTCGTAACTTGATAAACATCTATTTGTCGATCATTGCCGTCACCACCACTACTGCTAGTACCTGCAGTTGATGAGCCGTGAACTTGTTTCGGCTCACTTCCACTTGCACCGGCAGCATCAGGTCCTTATCTTCGTCAATGTTCTTCGATTTCTTTAAAGTGTCGTCTTTGCAAGTTAGTTTAAGAATAAGGTCCTCTTGCTCCTTCATCTTCACCCCTGAGCTGCAACAATCTCACGCAGTTGATTTGTCTCCTTCTAATAGTATGAGACATAACCCATCAGACGACGTTGATTCGTCATCATTTGTTCTTGTAATTGACGATCAGCCGCCATTTGATTCTCATATAAATCAATCAAACTAAGAAGCATATCCATCTGCTGTGCATGTGGCAAATAATGAAATGAAGCTGGTACAGGATGCACTGGACCTTGTGGACGACTAATTCTCATAAATGATAAAGATGAAGGTTGTGCCGATATCATTTTAGGAGTAGGAGAAATCACCGTTGATGTGCAGGAGGTGTTGGCATAGGAGATAAAATAGATTTAGAATTGAGCCAAGCCTTGGATTGGATGAAACTGCCATCGTAAGAGTAAGTGCCAGGGTGCTAATAGTAAGCGACACCACCGGTCGTTGTTGCACAGACAACCTAGGCACCTGTGGACCTATATCCACTCCCGAACCATGCCTAATACGACGCTTGGGCGGTTGATCTTGCAGCTTTTCCTTGCCCTTACGTTTTCGTTGAGCAGCATATGAGCTGGCTACCTTAATGTCAACACGTCTTCCGTCACCCCGTTTCCACCATCTCTACCCTTATCATTACCACCATCATCACCATTGTTCCTACCTGGTCCCTCTTCATGTTCATGGATCCAATAATCAATAGAAGGACATACATAATCCGGATTAGCAAGGTGTCCAATCAAACGCTTGGTTCTCGGACGATTTTCTGGTGCTTGGCTACGATATGTCTTCATTCTTTTCATCGTATCAGCCGTCATGTGTTCTAATCGCAACATATCATCTTGTAGCGACTGATCAATCACCAGATCAGGAATCAAGTCCTGAATAAATAGCTGCACGAATCGTGGATACATGAGAAACTTGTTCTGACGATTCTTAACCAAAAACTTCTCCTTCAGACGGTAAAAGATAAGCTCGGAGAATATTGAACGGTGTGTTCAATATTAATGCAACGAAAGCGGATTGGAGCATGATCCGACATTCGTCAAAGCCACCCTTGCATCCCCCAAGGAAATGAATCAAGATGTGTAGTAAGTACTTGTACGGAGCACACAAGTATGCCTTGTTATATTGGGAACGATCAAGGTCTCCAGTATATAATAATCGCTGAAAAAATCAACGTCTTATCGAATTCACATGGAAAATCCATGTTATCAGAAAATCTTAGCACTCGACGTATCACACCGGGAGTGATTGTGATCATCGTCTTGTTGATCTCGGTGATGATGTGATTCTCGGACTCGACAAATTTAGTTGTATCCCAAAATGGACTGATTACGCTAAAGTGTATCGGAACATCAGCAGTGATAGCGTAGTGAGTCCTGGATCGCCGTAGAAATGTAATAATATCGCCAAAAATATTCTGATCCGTAAAGTTGTCCTGTACAAAAGCGCAAATATTATGCTTCTTGTCATATGGTAACACAGGACTAGCTTGCACTTGTTTTTGCAGTACAGGAGGCTGTTCAAGTTGAGGATCAACTACAAGAACATCCAACATCCTCTCGTCAGCCATTTCTGTAGTCACAAGAACCCAAGCATTAGTAATATAAGAATAACTTGTATTTAAAAACATATTGAAGTTTATTTAAAAAATACAAGAATCATTCGTTATGACAAACAGTGTCATTCGTTATAACGAATGTCATGATTCGTTGATATCTCAATAACGAATGAGTGAATGACAAATGTCTATGAACGAATGAGTCCATTTTTCACTGGTGTGAAATGAATGAAGGTTCATTCGTTACATAATAACACAGATGAAGCTTATTCGTTATGAGTTTTGGACGAATGAGATCATTCATTTCTTTCATCCATGAATGGTATTCGTTATTCATGACGAATAGACACCAATAATTATCAACTTTGACCTCAGTTCATCAAAGTCAAAATTAAATAGAAACCCAGATGGTCAAACATGCAAACAAATGTCAATTAACTCATGTATGACGATGAATCAATGAAATTCCTGCATTATTGAACTCGTATACGCATCGGTAACCACTTTTAATCAATCATTAATAGTAATACACATATTTAAATTGATTTTAGTTCCATATATATACCCGGTTACTAAAACTGTCAATTAAACAATCAAACGCATATGAAATTCGACGAAACGCATCACGTTTGAATCGGTTTTACCTTATGAATCTTAGATAATCAACGAAAATGTATTTGGTTGAGGTTAAAATTTCTGGAAAAGTTTGGCAAGGGTTCTCTTTGTTTTTGCTATAAACGAGGTGAATGAATGTACCTACTCGTGCATATTCACTACAAGGTATACCCTCGTTATCAAGCAATACACCAAGCTTCCTTTACTATGAATGAATATGCACGAGTACATATGTAGGCTTACAGAAATTGTATCCCCCGGGGTCCATTAATTATTGGTATTAAGACGCGCGCAAGGGAAGAACAATGTATAACTAACATCGGATTTTGATGAAGTTAGTAATGAGTTTGTAAAATGGTCAGTAGTGGTCAAGTTTAATGCCTTTGGGTTTGCTTTAAAATCATTTGAAATACTCATGTTTATGAATACCCAGATAATTAAACCGCATAAACACTCACAATGTCCAGAAACCGGATGCATCCCATCAATACAGGATTTGAGGCCATAAGACCATACACCATCGAAGCGTTAACCATAAACTAGATGCATTTTATTTAGAATTTTTGTTTTTGGTGATCAAACAAACATAAGGCTTGAGTATGACAGGCTATTACATTTCTGCCTTCATTACCGAAACTTTTGGAAGAGACTAACACCTCTTTCAATTTGGCAGTTCGTTATTTTTAAATCACCTACTTTACCTTATAGTTTGTTTAAGACCTATCAATGCACCAATGCAATTAAGCACTCAGCCTTTTAAGCTTATTTCTTTCAGGATACGGGACTAGATGATCAATGTACTATCGTTTTCTCTTTTTGCTTCAAAACTCAATTTTTGAGGAGCATTTAAATTCAGTCGCCCTAGTCACTTTCAGTTTACGGGTAAATGGCTATCCCATTTATCTACAGGTAGATAATAGGACCAAACATGTATAAAAATACATGTTCCACAAACTTAAGTAACCGACATATTTTTAAGCGAAAGAGTGCAAAATATTTGAATACTTTTGTAATTTTTGAAATATTTGAATGTTTTTGTTTTTTCTCTATACAAACAGAAATCACGGTATTTTTGTATTTTCCAATTTTCTCCCCCAAAACCCAAAACAATAAAATAACCAAAACAAAATAAGCTATACAAAATAAAGTTGATTATCTGAGCTTAAGGATATCAGCAAGAGTTTTCAATCCGTTTAAACCAAGCAAAAAGTTAGATCGAATTTTATCAAAAGCTTTGGTAAACAGATCAGCTTTCTGAATATTCACCTTCTCAAGATCAATTAATTTCTTTTCAAAATAATCATGGATAAAATGATATTGAATTTCGATATGCTTCGTCGTAGAGTGGTGCACGGGGTTCCTAGTGATACTAATAGCAGCTGAGTTATCAATAAATATGGGAGCAATAAGAAACTTCAAACCATAATCCCACAAGTGTTGCTGGATCCAAAGAACCTGTGAACAACAACTCGAGGCTGCCACATACTCTGCTCCTGGAGTTGAAGTGGAGACCGTTGTCTGTTTCTTACCCTGCCAGGAAACAAGCTGGCTTCCTAGAAATTGACAACCCACTATAGTTGATTTGAAATTGATCTTGCATCCTCCATAGTCAGAATCAGAAAACACAGTAACTTCAAAACTATCATCCTTAGGATACCACAACCCGATGTCAGGATTACCCCTCAGATAGTGAAGTATACGTTTGACCGCCGCCAGATGAGTCACTCGGGGATTCGATTGGTACCTGGCACATAAGCAAACAACAAACATGATATCAGGACGAGAAACAGTTAAACACATTAAAGAACCAATCATTTCTCAATACATGGTTGGTGTAGGTTCCCAGCCGGATCTACACAGGAGTATCTCGTAACACGAGGGTGCAGAATCCCATACGTATACGATACGAGTGATTACATGAGAGACACGTAAATAACACGAAACATGTAAGAACAAATGATTACTTGTTATATCGATGTAAAGAAACAAAACACCAAACAAGTATCTCAACTGCTTACAAACCAGATCTGCCCAAAAAATCTACCAAGAAAACGGCGCAAGTTAGGTTATATAATACGACAACTTCGCCTAACACCCTAAGCGAAGTTGTCCCTAACTTCGTCGAGCTTCAAGTTCACTAAAACCAATATTAAAACTAACACGTTCATCAAAACATAAGAACAACGTAACGATTACAGACACAATAGACACGAGATAAATGAACTACTGGCATCATGCACCAACAGACTCCCCCTTGGCAGTAGCTTCATTTCTCTTACATATTCGCCGTGTCTTGTAATCCAAAAAGCATGTATCTTCCGTCTTCAAGCATGAACACCCTGTCTCACACAAACTGAGACCACCCCTTGGTGTTTCTTCGCTTCGTCTTTCCAAGCAGGAATATAAAAGATCTTCTTATCATTGAGTACCTGCAAATCATCTTGAGACAAGTTAGCCAAGTGCATAGGATCATACACTCTCAAAATCTCCTGTTCATCTTGATCTTCCATCACGGCTTCAGCAGTCTGGCAATCAACATACCACCATTTAAGATCCTTCAACACATCTTGAGGCATGATCTTCATTGGAATCTCTTTTAAACATCGAATCGGTTTGTACTTCATCACCATCCAGGGCTTGCCATCAGCCCACATTCCCCGCTCCGTATCTTCAATCAACTTCCCCTTTTGAGGTTTCAACAACTCAAACGTTTTCTCTTTAACAACTTCTTTCCACACTATTTTACCAACCCAACTTGCAAAATTATCCCCACTACTATTAATCAACCTTAAACGAGCCAAATCTTTCACCTCACGCTCAGGAAACGTATTGAACGATCTCAACCTCTTAGCAAAGTACTGAATCCTATCATACCTCTTGATCACAAACAACTTGAGTAGATCATCATAAATCCAACGAATAATTCCCTTATTTGATTCAACGTAACCTTTGATATTATAACTCTTCTTGAACATCGTAGTTACCATTGCCTTCTTTGTCTTGAAAAACCACTAAGCACATCCTTCTTTCCACCTTGGTTGTGCCTCCCACTCAGAATCACGAGACACATTATCATCTTGACCCAAGCTTTCTTGACCAGCACTAGGAATGTCATGTTCAACACTATCATCAAGTATCTCACCTTCCTCTAAGCCAATGTCAATCTCAATCTGTTCACCAAGCTTTTCAATTTCGCTAAAAGATAGCACATCATCACCCATATCATCCTCATAGTCTACCACAACAGTTTCACCGCCTGTACTACCTGATGGAGTAGTAGACTCCCCCCCGAGATGTGGAAGCCCCAAGAGTTTGTTATGTTCTTGGCAGCTCACCACCTGCATCTTTTGATGCATTGGGATCATCATCTCTTTCCTGTCTCTTCTTTGTTCTCAATTCATCACCTTTGCAGCTAGTCTCCCCTAAGATGCTAAGAACTGTTTCAAAGCATCAAAAAGCTTACCATGTTCAGCAAGAAGTACGGTCTGAAGTTGATTCTCAGCCACCAGATGTTTGATAGCCTGAGTTTGAATAACATTCACCCTTGACTGCTCAGCAACAACCCTTTCCAGAGTAGCAATCCGCCCATAATCTGACAAGGTAGTGTCAAAATCAAAATTCATGTGAGAAGTATCCTGAGCATTAGGCGGTGGAATGCCCAAGCTTACTGGAATAGCAGATGTATACGGTGTAGTAACTGTATGGGAAACAGAGACAGATAACCCAGCAGTGGCCACCAGTGTGGACTCAACAAACATAGCAACCACCTCTGATGGAGTAACTGAAGGAGGTGGTAAAGAAACAATCTCTGGTGTAGACATCTATACCGTAGAGGGTGCAATAGATGGTGCTGACAAAGCCATTGTTGTACATAAAAATATACATCTTTTCAGCATCAAATAATCTCTGAAAACTGCAATTTTTATCAAATAACATAGCATAAAAGGCTACTTATCATAATAAAACATAATTTCAGGTGAAACCGAGCCCCAAACGAAGAAACAAGCGAAAAGACGAAGAAAAACAAAAGAAAACACAAGAAAACAAAGAAACACGCCCCCATGCCTCAAGAAACACGCCCCCATGTTTCTGAACACAAGAAAAGACAAAATCTGGAAGCACAAGCACGGGGCCGTGCCTACCAAACACGGGGCCGTGTACGAGAACACAGAAAAGACAAAGAAGAATTGAGAACATGTCACTAAAAACCACAGGGCCGTGCCTACCAACCACGAGGCCGTGGCCTCGTCACAGAAAAGACAAAAAAAAATCCGGCACATGTCATAAAAATGCACGGGGGCATGCTCATCAAGCAAGGGGCCATGCCTCACTATCCAGATTGCCTATAAATAGTGGCTCATGTTACACTCATTTGGTGTGCCTTGAAAAGAATTCTATCCGATTTTCACTTATAAAAATACACACTAACACTCACATAGAAGGTTTAGTGAAGAGTTTGAAGGCTTGGAGATCACCACCATCAACCATCATCACCATCATTAAGAAGGAAGATTCATCTACATTTGGTTAGATCATTCCAAGTTTAATCATGTATCTGTTATCATCATTCATCTTAATGTTTATCATTATGCTCATTATGAGCTAAACTCCATTTACCATCTAAAATCTATGAAGAAGCTTTGTTTTACTTGATGATTATATAAAACATGTGGTTTAGTTTGGTAAAGTACATGGTTATCTTACAATTATCTTTTGATGAGAAATGTTTCACCATCTTAAAATACTAATTCAAAGTTGGTGATTGTCAATTATATTGGCAATCGTTCATGATCGATTCATGTTCATGAAAGATAGAAATACTTTGATACATTATCGAAACATGCATCCTTATAATGTACTTAGAAATGATGAGATATATGTTATGATGTATTTCTCTATGTCTTGGTAATCCGAAAATAGCTTTGCTTAGGATATCATGCTAGTTAAAGAAATCATATGTTAACGGAATGTGTAATTATAACCTGCATAAATCAACCAAGGGGTGGTTGTGTGAGTTAACTACAACCACTCGAAGTTGTTAGGATTGGTATTTGAGAAATCGAAGGCAATTCTAATCGTTCTACTTTACCAACTGCTTGTCTACTTAAATTGACATTCTCGGGGTAACATGCTATTAAGCATAGGATGGACTTGAAAATATGCATGCTATTATTCATTATGTCATAGAATGTGTTCACTCAAAAATGAGGATCATAATTCTATCATATATTATTAGGACAAGTCTATCACATGTTTAACTATTAATCATCAAGGAACAATGGAGTGGATTCTTGATATTTGATGGTAACCTTCGCATAATTTAACAACTCATTTAGAATCTCTTGTCTTGGTCACCTATATATTATATATATAAGTATTTATATTTTATAAAAAGTTCAAAAATTAACTCCAAAATGATTAAAACCTCCGATTAAAGTAAAACAACGATTTATCATTAGAAACATTTATGTCCGCGGGTCGATACTTGGTTCTTACCAATAGTATTCTACATATACGATAGGTATACTTGCCTATTTTGTGTGTGTTTAGTCTTTGTAGAAATCACTTTTATAAATTTAAAACACGATCTTGTGCAAAAGCAAATCATTCCATCCTTCTATATTTTATACCACACGCAGAGCACATCAAGTTTTTGGCGCCGTTTCCGGGGACACGGTACGTTTCTAAGAACGATCCAAGTTTTAAATTAATCATTGTCTATAATTGTACAAATTTTTATTTTATTTTATCTTTATTCTTTTTTACTACTAAATACTAAAATATATAACTTTAAGCTAGCCTACTTTTATCTTTATTTACCTTACTTTACTTTAGATTAATTGATTTAGAATTTAGTTTAGTTAAAATAACTTAGCTTAAATTATAGTTTAACTTAGACTAACCTTTAGTTTAACTTTAGCTAACTTTTACTCTAGTGTTAACTTTTGATTTAGTCCCATGTATGTCCTCTACTTTTGAGCCTGAGCTTGTTTCTCCAATTTCTGAACCGGAACGACTCTTTCGTCGACGAATTCGTAAACGGACTACAAAAACCGCCGAAGCAATCAAAGACGAATCAGTAGACGCCACAACATCAGGAGAAAATCAAACCAAAGAAATGATGGCGGCCCAGAATAATGAACCGAACATGAGCCAGTATGCCAAGCCAACTCTCGAAGGCTACGGCAATGGAGTGGCTCCACCCGAAATCACCGAAAATTTCGAAATCAAATCAAGCACCATTCATATGGTGGAAAATTCAGTTCAATTTCATGGTCTCCTAGACGAAGACCCTCTTTCTCACATATCTCGATTCTTACGAATCTGCGGAACCTTTAAAATCCAAAATTGTTCAGACGATCAAATCAAACTCAAACTCTTTCCTTTCTCTCTTAGGGGCCAAGCCCTAGAATGGATAGAATCTGTTTCCTCTGGTTCCATCACCACTTGGGACCAGATGGTTGAACAGTTTCTCCTCAAATATTTTTCGCTCGATAAAACTGCCAAATACCGAGCCAGCATTACCGGATTCCGGACCGATGATGATGAGTCGTTACACGCAGCATGTGAGAGATACAAGAGTATTCTAAGAAGATGTCCACATCATGGACTGAGTGTATGGTTACAAGTTCAAACTTGACGCACAATCCAGTCAAAACAAACAGGACATCGACCAAATCGCTGGTGGAGACCTGGGATCCAAATCACCTAACGAATCATTTGAAGTCCTGGAGAAAACCGCAAAGAAGAGTTTCGCTTACAACCCACCAAGATTTACACCTACCCATAAAGGAATACACCACGTCGATTCTAACAGTCTTGTCACAGCACAACTTGAAGCCCTTTCTAAAAAATTCGAACAGCTTCAAGCCGAACTATCAAAAACCAGACTCACCTGTGACACTTGTGGGGGAAATCATAAGACGAGTGACTGTAAACAATCCATCATGGCCATGGAAGAAGTCGATTTCATCGCTCGACAGAACAACGTTTTCAGCAATAACTACAATCCAGGATGGAGAAACCACCCGAATTTCAGCTAGAAAGACGGAGGTAACACTCAACCTTTACCCGGATTCGAAAAAAGACCGATGAATCAACCCTTCCAGCCTAAACCCCAATTCCAAGATCAGAGTTCTAGTAGCCATCAAAACCCAAGCTACTCTAAGATTGAAGAAATGTTAATCCAACTAATGACCAAAACAAATGAAGCAGAAAAGAAGGCCGACTCAAGAGCTGTTGATATCAGCGGAGTATTATTAAAACATGAAGCCGATCTCAAAAGTCAACAAGCATCACTTCAAAACCTAGAAACCCAAATCGGACAAATTGCCCGACAATTATCCGAAAGACCATATGGCACTCTTCCAAGCAACACAATCACCAACCCGAATACAACAGCTAACGTCGTTACACTCAAGAGCGGTACGACCACTGTTGTCTCACCAACTTCAGAACCAGTTATGGAGAAGAAGTCTACTGATGAAACACAGGAGAGGCTAACCCCAACAAGCACGGTACAACCCAAGGATCCAGTCCGAACTTATGTCCCACCTATTCTATACCCCGGAATACTGAAACAGGAGCGATTGGAAGCTCAGTATGGGAAGTTTCTAGAACTCTTTAAGCAACTCCGTATCAACATCCCTTTTGTCGAGGCTATTGCTCAGTTGCCAAAATATGCCAAGTTTCTCAAAGAAGTGCTGACAAACAAAAGGAAGATGGAGGAGCTCTCGCATGTCACCCTAAGTGAAGAATGTTCAGTTGTCCTCCAAAGCAAGCTACCGACAAAGATGACCGATCCAGGGAGTTTTACTATCCCTTGTCTCATAGGAAATTTGTCTGTTAGCAATGCCCTGGCTGACCTAGGAGCTAGTATTAATTTAATGCCTTATGCGGTTTTTGCAAAACTAGGGATAGGAGAACCAAAGCCCACCCGCATGAGCATTCAGTTAGCTGACAGATCCGTTAAATATCCTAGGGGCATTGTTGAAAACATGCTTGTTAAAATTGACAGGTTTGTTTTCCCAGTAGATTTTGTAATTCTAGACATGGAGGAAGACAAAAGTGTACCTCTAATTTTAGGAAGACCCTTTTTAGCCACCGCAAAGGCTATCATTGATGTTTGCACCGGCATACTCACCCTCAGGGTCAATAACGAGGCAATCACTTTTGACATAGGAAAATCTGTGCAATATCCGCAACAGCACGATGCCACCTTATACTATGTTGACATCATAGATTCCATCGTAAGTTGCTATATGCGAGATTCCTCCATCAATACTCCCCTAGAAACACAAGTCTTAGACAAAATACTCAACAAACCCATTTTAGAAAACGGAAATATCAACAATAACTACCACGAAGAATCAGAAATGATATATGAAATCATTGAAAACAATGAAAAATCAAAACCATCAATCAAAGAACCACCAACCTTAGAATTAAAAGAACTACCAAAACATCTCGAATACGCCTTTCTAGAAAAAAATTCTCAACTTCCAGTAATTATTTCTTCTCACCTTTCTAAAGAAGAGAAAGACGAACTTCTTAAGGTTCTTAAAAACCATAAGAAGGATATCGCATGGAAGATCATGGATATCAAGGGCATCAGTCCTTCTTTCTGTACTCACAAAATCCTCATGGAGGAAGAATACAAACCCGTGGTCCAACATCAAAGACGTCTCAATCCCAACATGCAAGATGTGGTGAAGAAGGAAGTAATCAAACTGCTTGATTCCGGATTAATCTACCCGATCTCGGATTCACCTTGGGTTAGTCCCGTTCAAGTAGTACCCAAGAAGGGAGGAATGACGGTCGTAATGAACGAAAAGGACGAACTAATACCAATGAGAACCATCACAGGCTGGCGAGTTTGCATTGATTACTGGAAACTTAATGACGCCACAAGAAATGATCATTTTCCACTTCCTTTCATAGATCAAATGCTTGAGCGATTATCTGGAAAAATGTTCTATTGTTTTCTTGACGGATTTTCCGGATATTTTCACATTCCCATTGCTCCCGAGGATCAGGAGAAAACCACTTTTACATGTCCATACGGAACCTTCGCCTACCGAAGAATGCCATCTGGACTATGTAATGCTACAGCCACCTTCCAGCGTTGCATGGTGGCCATCTTTCATGAAATGATCGAAAACTCGATGGAAGTTTTCATGGACGACTTCTCAGTCTTTGGAGACTCGTTCGATCATTGTCTGAAAAACCTAGACAAAATGTTAGCTAGGTGTGAAGAAGTAAATCTAGTGCTCAACTGGGAAAATGCCACTTTATGGTAAAGGAAGGCATTGTTCTCAGTCACAAAATTTCTCAAGACGGACTAGAAGTTGATAAGGCCAAAATAGAAACCATATCCAAACTTCCACCGCCAACTTCAGTCAAAGCCATTAGAAGTTTTCTAGGTCACGCATGTTTCTACCGCCGCTTCATAAAAGAATTTTCAAAAATCTCAAGACCTATGACCAAACTTCTGGAGAAAGACGCACCATTCGTCTTCTCTGAGGAATGTGTTGAATCATTCAATACATTAAAAGACAAACTTGTCAACGCACCAATCATGACCACACCCGATTGGACCCTTCCATTCGAAATCATGTGCGATGCAAGTGACTTTGCAGTTGGAGCCATACTCGGACAACGCAAAGAAAAACACTTTCACCCAATTTACTATGCAAGTAAAACTCTGAACAGTACACAATAAAATTACACCACAACAGAAAGAGAGTTACTAGCAGTAGTATTTGCCTTTGAAAAATTTAGATCATACCTAGTTCTTTCCAAAACCATAGTTTACACCGATCATGCCGCAATACGTTACCTATTCAACAAACAGGATGCCAAACCCAGACTCATCCGATGGATCCTACTACTCCAAGAATTTGACATCAAGGTCAAGGACAAAAAGGGGGCAGAGAATGTAGCTGCCGACCATCTTTCACGCTTAGAATGTCCAACTCCTGAAGAACTTCACAAACAAATTATCAATGATAATTTCCCACATGAAATTCTCATGCGCATTCAAGAAGTCATAGAAGAAAAAGACGAAAGTCCTTGGTATGCCAACTTCGCAAATTATCTAGCTTGTAGAATCCTAAGGAAAGGACTTACCCATCAACAGCGGAAGAAATTCTTCTCCGATCTTAAGTTTTACTTCTGGGAAGATCCATACGTGTTTAGAATAGGTGCGAATCAAGTTATTCGTAGGTGCGTAGCAGGCAAGGAGGCCTTAGACATTCTCAAACAGTGCCATGAAGGACCAACAGGTGGACACCATAGTACCGCCACTACGGTCAGGAAAGTGTTTGATGTAGGATTATTCTGGCCCACTATATACAAAGATACACATACTTTGATCCAAGCATGCGATGCTTGTCAAAGAGCCGGGAACATCTCATCGAAAAATGAGATGGCTCAAAAGGGCATTCAAATTTGTGAGATCTTTGATGTATGGGGAATAGATTTCATGGGCCCATTTCCTAACTCAATCGGGAATAAGTACATCCTTGTAGCAGTCGACTACGTGTCTAATGGGTAGAAGCACAAGCTCTTCCCACTAACGATGCTCGGGTAGTTGTACGATTTCTGAAAAAGTTTTTTTCACAATTCGGTACTCCAAAATCCCTAATCAGCGACAGAGGTACCCACTTATGTAACGCTCTAATGGACAAAGTCTTAGCACGATATGGGGTCCATCACCGACTGGAAACACCATATCACCCTCAGACCAGTGGGCAGGTAGAGGTCTCAAATCGAGGAATTAAGAGAATTTTAGAAAGAACTGTAGGAATGAATCACAAAAATTGGGCAGAAAAGTTAGATGACGCTTTGTGGGCCCTCAGGACGGCCTACAAAACGCCTATACGAACGACACCCTTCAACCTCGTTTTTGGGAAGGCATGTCATCTGCCGGTAGAGTTAAAGCACAAAGCCTACTGGGCCCTCAAAGCAGTGAATTTTGATCTAACGTCCACCGGAATAAACCGGGAAGATCAAATTCGTGAGCTCAAGTAACTGAGAACATTGGCCTACGAAAATTCCTGGTCTTATAAGGAAAAGACTAAACGCATACACGACGCCCATTTAAAAGGAAACAAAAAATTTCAAACTGACGATCGTGTACTGTTATACAACGCTCATTTACGTCTTTTCCCAGGAATATTGAAATCCCGATGGACAGGACCGTACATAGTTGAATCAGTTTTTGACTATGGGACAATCAAAATTTCAAATTCAAATGGCTAAAAGTTCAAGGTAATGGACATCGATTAAAGCCATATATCGATGGCCCACTTAAAGAAGTTTTGGAGGTATTAACCCTCCAAATTTCTTGAATAATAAATCAAGGAAACAAGGTCTGGCAAAGACCTTCACAAAACTAGGCCTTGTAAATAAGTAAACTCAAAAAAAAAACCATGGGGGCGTGCTTTCAAAAGCAAGGTCCCATGCCTAATAATGCGGGCCGGCATCTTCGCTGCAAAAAAATCTCAGTCAGACTGGCTTGCAAGAGAATTGTCAGAACAAAGACACAGGGGGCGTGCTTCCAAAAGCACGGTACCGTGCTTGGCTTACTGGTTGGTTATAAAAGGCACCTTGTGTCATTGAATTCTTTGCACAAACCAAAACCAAACCAATAACCTCTGAAAATTCAACATGCCAACTGAGATGAGTGAAGCAATCCCCGTTTCCCGACATCCGAGAAACAATGCCCGCCATGTTTCCAAAACCGAGCTTCTCTTGAAACTTCAAGAACTCGTGAAAGAACTCACCGAAATGAATCTCCTTGCTGAGATGCGTCTCGTGCAACTCACCGAATCAGTGGAAAACATGAAAATGGAACTCTGAGACATCAATGAACAACTCCAGTTTCAAGTTCTTGGTTTCACGTACTTTCCACCACCAGGACCATTCGGAGGAGGAGAGCCTTTCTAGGAACTCTAAGAAACTTAATTTCCTGTTTTTATGTGTAAACAAGTGCATTAAGCACAATGTGTTAGGACTTCGGGCTTAACCCGAATATTTTCTTTTCTTACGAAAACCTGGGCTTATCCCTTAATTGTTCTAGGACTTTTATTTTAATGAAACGTAATTTTTAGATGACCAAACTTTTAAATTATCATAATAAACGTCATTCTAAGAATTCCCGACCTTGCATCTTGCTGGAAATTACAAAGAAAGTAACAGTGATAAAAAGCACGGGCCGTGCATTCCTAAGCACGAGGCCGTGGTCACCCCATAATCTTCAGCATGATACGCGCTAACTCCGTACACTTCTCTGACTCAGAAACATTTATTCCTCTAGCAGCACGGGGCCGTGTTTCTAAAAGCACGGTGTCGTGTTCAACTTTCCAGTCTCTATATAATGCATGCATAAACTCACTATTCCATTCACACCAAACACAACTTACCTAAATGGAAGGGAAAAGGGTTGAATAGAGGCCAGTGAAAAAGGGGAAACAACATGAATCCTCCTTATACCTTGAGGAGGAGGTCAAGAGACTCCAATGCATAATAAGAGATCAAGTTGAGAGCAACATGCAAACCGAGGCTCGAGTAGTCGAGTTAATTAACAAAGTCAACCTGCTTAGGTTCAAGAACTTCTATGTTGTGGATGGCTACCACAAATATGTGACTTCCAAACTTAACTTTCTCAATAGAGAAATCGTTACGCTCAACAAAAAGTTTGACGAACTTTTGGAAGCCAAACGAGAACCACAACACATCCAGGACTTATTCGGAAGTGGTGGCCGTTGAAGTTGTTTCCGCTAGTACTATGTGTTAGGATCGAGAGTTGTTGTTGTACTTTTCATTTCATGTTTAATTATGTCTTTAGTTTTAAGTTCTATGTTTTAATGAAGTTTATAATTTTTAATTACCATGTTAAACTAACCAGAAAATAAAACACGAACCAGCTCGAAAATAAACAAAATTTCAAATTAACACTGTCGGCACTAAGCAGCACGGTACTGTGCTTCCAAAAGCACAGGGCCGTGTCTTTTGTCACAGAGCAGTTATGAGTTCTAACTTAACAAAATAACTTTTTACAACCACCAACCCTGACATTCACTGCGTTCTGAACCGGAAAACCGCCGACCATCCAATATTTCGTTAATTTCTTCATCAAATCTTCAATTCTAAACCTAAGGTATTTTGATTTAACAATTGCATTGTTCAAATTCGTCATTTTTAGGTTTAGTTTAACCCTAAAATCACTCAATTAGACCAAATCGGGTCTAAACCCGAAGAGGATATGGGTTATTTTGCTTGCAAATGATGAATAGATTGTTGAATGTTTGATGGTTAGGGTTTAATTGAAAGAGACAATTCGGGTTTGGCATAAAATAACCGACACACCTTTAAACCTAATTGATATAACCAGTTAGAACGAGGGTTCGATTCTGAGTAAGTTAGAAATCAGTATTAGAAACACGAAGCTGTGCCCAAAACAATACGAATCGTGGTCAACCAAAAGTCAAACAACAAAGGAAACTGAACCAGAAGCAACAGCACGGGGTCGTGCTTCTAAAAGCACGCCGCCGTGCTTTGCTCTCTGTTTCAGCAAATTGAAAAGTTTTTCACGAGTTTTAAATAATTTGGGTGTAAATTGCAGATGGCCGAGTATGGAGAAGAAGTTCATGCATTCGTAGTCTTCGGAAACCACAAAGCAAAGGACAGAAAAGCAAACACAAGATTAACTTATCTCAATAAAAGGTATCCAGAATCCAACTTCTATGCTTGTGAAGACACTCTGAGACACGTCAACCAATGGAACCGTTATGAGAACATTGTGAAGGGACCTTGGAGACGGGTTTTGGGCCAAACAGGGGAAGCGGTGCTGGAACTTACAAAGGAATTCCTGGCCTCGTTCAATATGAAAAAGAAAAAGTTTGACATGTGGGATGTAGAGGCAATCGAGTTCCGATGTGGGGATATATGGCATAAAACTTCTGTCACGTAGCTCGGAATTGATTTGGGAATTTACACGACCGAGGAAACCGACTCAGACATCTGGTTCGAGGCTAAAACAACGTTTACAGATGAAGGTGATGATGATGAAGCTGAAGCAGGTGACATAAGGGAAGAAGCTTGGGAACAGTTAAGTTATGGAACAACAAAGTACAAACCAAGCCTTTCAAAAAGCACAGCACTGCGTGACCCGCTCATGAGATACAACCACCGTTTGCTCAGTCACACCGTCACAACTCGAGGACAGAGCGAAGGGGTTGTCAACCTGAGGGATCTTTGGGCATTATACTGCATAAAAAACAATCTAGCATGCAATATCACAATTCTATTTTGCAAACTCTTCATGACAAATGCGAGTGCCCGAGGAAATACTCCGATCTTCGGTAGTCCGTGGATCCGCAACCTTTATGAGGCCTATGGTGCAGATACAGAAGGAACTCGAAGCCCAGACCCGATAGCTCTCAACCTTGATTACTGTGAAAGCATGCAAATGATCCAGCAAATCAGCCCGAATGTGTGGAGGTTTTGTGATAAGAACAACCAAGTTTGGGATCCAAAAGACCCAGCTAAGATGATGATACAAGATGTGCCTGAAAGACGACAATCACCACCTAGACAAAGCCGCCGCCAAACTTACCGTCAGAGAGGAGGTCCATATTCATCAGGGGCCGGTCCCAGCTCGTCACACGACAGCCGATACTCCTTGGAGGGTATATATGGACATATCGATCAATTCTCAACTAACACTACCGCCTCATTTAACAGGATCAACGAGCAGATGGCTGCCTCCGATGCACAGCGAGAAGACGAGTATGAAGCAACGAGGCGAGAGATTGAATGATTGGGCTATCGCATGGACAGGCAGTTGGGACCGTTTGACCCGGACACGGGTAACTGATGATGGGCAACACAGGTAGGTTGGGCATGGACACGAGCATGGGTTGGTAGTATTTTATGAAGTTATTATGTGTGTTTTAAACAATTTACTTTCCGTCGTACTTGTTTGTTTGTTTTTATGTTGGTTTGGATATTTTTATTGCCATGGGTGCCAAAGACATTATGCTAGGTACTAATTTAGCCCGATAGGGCAAGGGATGGATGATTCCATTCCCAAATTTCCGCAGTTTATGCTTGGTTGTTTGTGGATGTTTGCAGTTTTATATTATACATGTACAAAAACAGGAAAACGGACGAAAAACAGGGGAGGCTCTGTCGAAATTTGGTTGACCCGTAGGGAAGTAACTCTCCATTTTTACTCATAATACTCAATTAGAATTTTTATATTTTCTTGAATCTTGTCACATTGAGGACAATGTGAGTTTCAAGTGTGAGGAGGGGAATTACTTGACCAATTGTTTGTCCAACTAATTATAAAACTTCTCTAAAACAACAAATATTTTTGCAGCAACAAAGATTATTCTAAACCTAAAAAGAAAACCAAGAAATTTTTTGCAAATAACCAATCATAAAGTGAAAAATTATAAAGAAGTTTTGTAATATTGAGAATAAATATATGCAAAACACGACGTTAATACCCAATTCCTCCGTTACTGTGAGATAAACCTCATGCCATATAAATAATTTTTTCGGAAGCTTTGAGTGAGTCTTATGTTTCATGTGTTTTAGAACTTGTCGCAATTATTCATTTCAAGACCGCACGAAGCGTTGTATAAGGAAGAAGGTAACATTGACACAATTCCATCAAACCCGTTACCAAGTTACAAAACCTAAAAACCTTAACAAAAAAAAAAAAAAAAAAAAAAAAAAAAACCGATCACTCTATCCATTTTCACCCTGTAAAATACAACACTGGTCTTTTACCGGAAGACCATAAATAACTGGAAATGCATTCTTTCGATTTCAATTTCCTTTGCTGCATACACTTCACAAAATCTAGGTTGCCTCCAAAACTTAGGGAGAGAATCTTTCTCTTTAGCAATGAGGTGAGGAAAAAGTGGTGCCAAGAAGAACAAAGGCCACCATTCTGTGGAATTTCCAAAAACGCAATGAAGAGAAGAGCAAAAAGATATGAACGATGCTTAGGTTGCGGAAACTGGTCCCACGAAGGAAGATGTAGAAAAAGTCAAACTCAGTCTCAACATGAATATACCGAACTAATGAGGGTGGGGGCTATTAGGCTCAAAGCCGAACGATCCATTAGAGTTGGAAGTTATATTCAGAACAGGATTGAGGAAGAATTGAAACACATCCTCGATAAAACTGGTATTGACGATTTGACCTTAAAAGAGTCAATAGGTATATATAAAAAAAACAACAACAACAACAACTCGGAGAAAAGGAGCTAACCATTAAAGACATCTTAAGACTCCCGACAATCAGTGGAAGTTGTATTTACCATCCTCATTAACCCTTGAACCACCACAAAATACCAAATCCCTATTCACACAAAACCAAACCCTTTTACCTTATGATCTATGCAACCCTTTAAAAGGTGGAGATTCGAACTTGTTACAAGCTTATTTATCACAGGTTACATTTTGACTAAGAATGCTCACATACATACATCACAGGTATGATCAGATATAAAACCGAGTGTGAGTGAACATTGTGAGAACGTGACATTTTGCATAAATGGAAGCTCACAAAAAAAAGTTCCTTTTTAACTATCACTAAAAAATTGGTTATTTTGTTTCATCTTCTTGGAAGCTCACTTAAGGGATGGTTATAATCTAAGCTTGCTGTTTTTAGAGAATATTTATAAGAAGATTGCTTGAGGACAAGCAATGTTCAAGTGTGGGGATGTTTGATATACATAAAAATTTACATCTTTCCGGCATCAAATAATCTCTAAAAACTGCAATTTCTATCAAATAACATAGCATAAAAGGCTACTTATCATAATAAAACATAATTTAAGGTGAAACTGATCCCCAAATGAAGAAACAAGCGAAAAGACGAAGAAAAATAAAAGAAAACAAAGAAACACGCCCCCATGCTTCTGAACACAAGAAAAGACAAAATCTGGAAGCACAAGCACGGGGTCGTGCCTACCAAACACGGGGCCATGTACGAGAAACACATAAAAGACAAAGAAGAATTGAGCACATGTCACTAAAAACCACGAGGCCGTGCCTACCAAACACGGGGCCGTGGCCACGTCACAGAAAAGACAAAACAAATCCGGCACATGTCATAAAAATGCACGGGGGCGTGCTCATCAAGCACGGGGCCGTGCCTCACTATCCAGATTGCCTATAAATACTGGCTCATGTTACACTCATTTGGTGTGCCTTGAAAAGAATTCTATCCGGTTTTCACTTATAAAAACACACACTAACACTCACATAGAAGGTTTAGTGAAGAGTTTGAAGGCATAGAGATCACCACCATCAACCATCATCACCATCATTAAGAAGGAAGATTCATCTACATCTGGTTAGATCATTCCAAGTTTAATCATGTATCTGTTATCATCATTCATCTTAATGTTTATCATTATGCTCATTATGAGCTAAACTCCATTTACCATCTAAAATCTATGAAGAAGCTTTGTTTTACTTGATGATTATATAAAACATGTGGTTTAATTTGGTAAAGTACATGGTTATCTTACAATTATCTTTTGATGAGAAATGTTTCACCATCTTAAAATACTAATTCAAAGTTGGTGATTATCAATTATATTGGAAATCGTTCATGATCGATTCATGTTCTTGAAAGATAGAAATACTTTGATACATTATCGAAACATGGATCCTTATATTGTACTTAGAAATGATGAGATATAAGTTATGATGTATTTCTCTAAGTCTTGGTAATCCGAAAATAGCTTTGCTTAGGATATCATGCTAGTTAAAGAAATCATATGTTAACGGAATGTGTAATTATAACCTGCATAAATCAACCAAGGGGTGGTTGTGTGAGTTAATTACAACCACTCGAAGTTGTTATGATTGGTATTTGAGAAATCGAAGGCAATTCTAATCATTCTACTTTACCAACTGCTTGTCTACTTAAATTGACATTCTCAGGGTAACATGCTATTAAGCATAGGATGGACTTGAAAATATGCATGCTATTATTCATTATGTCATAGAATGTGTTCACTCAAAAATGAGGATCATAATTCTATCATATATTATTAGGACAAGTCTATCACATGTTTAACTATTAATCATCAAGGAACAATGGAGTGGATTCTAGATATTAGATGGTAACCTTCGCATAATTTAACAACTCGTTTAGAATCTCTTGTCTTGGTCACCTATATATTATATATATAAGTATTTATATTTTATAAAAAGTTCAAAAATTAACCCCAAAATGATTAAAACCTCCGATTAAAGTAAAAAAACGATTTATCATTAGAAACATTTGTGTCCATGGATCGATACTTGGTTCTTACCAATACTATTCTACATATACGATAGGCACACTTGCCTATTTTGTGTGTGTTTAGTCTTTGTAGAAATCACTTTTATAAATTTGAAACACGATCTTGTGCAAAAGAAAATCATTTCAACCTCTTTCATATTTACTACCACACGCAGAGCACATCAGCCATCGACGGAGCACTAGATGGCACTAGTAATGGATCAGATGAAGATGGAGGTAGCGTAGACATACCAGACAACTGTGGAGGAGTTATGAACAGCACTCAAGCTTAAACAGCTCCTCCTCATAATCTGACTCACTATCATCTGAATCTTTCTTTCGTTTTCCTTGGATCCTTTCTTGTGCAGCCAAACTCTCTAAGCTTCAACAGCTTCATCAGTGGAAGAATCAGATAACGTTTCCTCATAATCTTCCACTGAGGCAATAGATGGACCCGTAGATGTATCAACCAGAGAAGCATGCACACCATAAACATCAACTACTGAGGCTTGAACTTTAGCATGATCAACCGTATCCATATCAAAGAAACCTTGACCACCAAAGGCAACCTCAAGATCAACCTGTTCGGCGAGAGCTGCAACTGGGTCAACAATAGTAACTTCTTGAACCACCTGTGGTGGTTGAATCACAGGGGGTGGTTGAGGAATATTGACTTGTGGTGGAGCAGGATAATTAAAACCATCATTCGGTGGAGCAACATAAGCAGGATTGACAAGATACCCAAACAAAGTAATGTGCCTCGGACGAAGTTCAGCCTTGCTTCGTGCACTAGATGTCCTACACTATGCGAAATCCTCTTGTTTATACTTTCCACATAAGAGATAGGCCGACGTTGTGGCCGATTGGGGGCGACATGATTAAGAATCATCTGTAAAAATATGGGATACATTAAGAACCGTTCCCGTGCAACAGCTCGTCTCTGACGATCAATCTCATAGAACACCATTTGACTGAAGCTATACGGTTTATTGTAAGTCAATGCTGTCATTGCAGACTGCATCGTCGCACCCATGCCATCGGATCCATCCTTGCGACCAGACATGAACACAATCAATACGTGCATTAAGGAATGCCACTGGTTTAAAAGAAATCCTTTTCTATGTTGTGAGTCATCCAAAGGACCCGAGTACCCCATACGAAGAAAAGCCCCGTTTCTGAAAGTAGCTGGTAACTCAGTAGGATCCTGAGTGGTTTCAACCCCAAACTGTAGAGCTTCCCTAATCTGATCAGCTGAGAACTGTACCACTTGTCGATTTACTGTAGCACGCATAACTGGAGGTTCAACTCGGCAATCATATTCAACTATTCTCCAAAAGTCTTCAATATTTGGTAATGATATCGGAAGAGTTGTAGTGATAGCGTGAAAAATTCTTGAGCGAATTAGAAACGTGATAATCTCCGAGTAATCGTCTGCTCCACGAGCATCTGGATCTAACGTCACATACATGTTATGTCCCGGGAAAAATTGTTGCTTATCCCCGTCTCCTCCATCTTCACCTGTACCACTCGCACCTGCTACTGCTGCCATATTTGCAAAACAAACGAGCAAAGTTAGACATATGTTTACAAAGGTTGTAACTTCTCTTAGCATGTAAGTAGCGAAGTTAGCGTGTCGGTGAATTTGTGATTAAAGGTTTAAAGAAGCGAAGTTATTGAGTGAGCAAAGTTAAAGATAACTTCGCTATAAAGCAACTTCGCTGCATAAACAGAGCCGAACACCAGATTCTTTTCAGTTGTAAATGAGAACAATCAGAGACCGAAAACAGATATGATAATGTGTGATTAAGGCTACGGAGATCCAGATGTCACCATAACAATCGAAACCCGATGAATATTAAAGGTTTTAGGGTTATTCAAGAAAACCGATCAAAATATGACATTATAGAACCGATTAATAAACGAAACTAGTAAATTATGAATCAATAGAGGCCATTGAACCTTATTAGTAGACGAAAATCAGATAACAAGAAGGATGATTCAGAGGACAAGTTCGCCGAGGGTTTAAAAAAAATATGTTTTAACCAAAATTGACCAATGTCTGCCTTTTATACTTTTGAAAAAAAAAACACAACTTCGCCACAGCGAAGTTAGATTTTGAACAATTAAAAAGAAAAACAGAACGAGTAGCCCGAGATTTTGTTTTAAACACAATCAAAACAAGCAAATAAAATAATACAAACCAAAGGTAATATAAAAAAAGACGGGATCAAATTTCAGTCTTTCAGAATACCCTGCATGTTTAAGAAAAGATCCGAACAGGAATCATACTGATTAAAAGGTTGTCGCTAGGATTCATGTTCAGCATTATTGTGACATAGAGAAATAGGTTGAAGGCAGGTATAAAACTTAGCATGGTTTTCATTTCTTCTGTGATACGGATTAGGTTCAATTAGGCTCGAAATTTAGATGGACATCACTTAAGGAATTGTGATGCCTCCTATCTAATCTCAAGGCGTATTTGGCTTTCCCCATATCACCCCGATTTGACTTCGACCAGTAGTGTCAGATCAAACAAAGTACATTTGAGCCGGCTTTACAATCCTTTCACTTAGCTTTCACAAGACTCATTTGATGCCTCATCCATGTTGTTTTTGACATGATGTATTTCAAAGGCAATAAGACAAAAAAAATTATTTTTATTTATTTATTTTATTTTTTTCTTTTGATTAGAACTGTAACGAATACCTGCAAGTCCCGAATCTGGATCACTGCAGTAAGATAACACTATATACGCGGGGATCAAGACACTCACTGGCTCGTGTATAACTGGGTAATCACTTTTCTGCCTATAATTCAGAGAGATATATGTAGAGACATGCACATGTCAAAATGACTCTCCACAGTAAATCGAGCAGATTTAATTTGTATCCCATTAACTTTTACACACCATGGAAAGCTACCGTACCAAACAATGACTGTTCTAAAGTCTTTTAAGCCTAATAACTTCACCCATTAGGCACACAAAATCAGTTCATCTATCACTTTTAAAAGTTTGGATCAATTTTCAATTTAACACCAATTTTGAAGCTTCATGAGAAGCTATAGACTGAAAAAGTATATCACTTCCCAAAAAAAAATGTGTATTAAGACGCGCCGATAATTTCTAAGTCTTTGGGTAAATGGCTATCCTAAAAATCCAGTGGATTAGCAGGACGAACCACCTACGAATATGTGTCCCTCCGACTGAGTATAACCGACATAATTTTCAGCGAAGGAATAAAAACACATCATAAACCGCCCCAGTTGCCTTCAGTTATTAGGTTAATGGCTATCTTTTGAGTCTACAAGTAGATGCAAGGACCAACATATTCAAGAATATGTCCTTCAAACTTAATCTACCGACATAATTCTCAGCGATAGTGATGTTTTTTTTAAGAACAAAAAGAACACAATTACTCGGGATTAATCATCCCATTAAGCTCAATAAGGTTTTGAAAACGGGACCGGTCAAAAGCTTTTGTAAAAAGATCGGCAAAGTTATCCAGTGAATTAACCTTTTCAAGCAAGATTAATTTCTTCTCAACACAATCCCGTATGAAATGATAACGAATGTCAATATGTTTTGTTTTACTATGTTTAACGGGATTGTTAGTTACTAAGATAGCAGCAGTGTTATCAATGCAAATAGGAGTTTGAGTGAAATTCAGACCATAATCACGCATTTGTTGTTGTATCCATAAAACCTGGGAGCAGTAGTTTGATGCTGCCATGTATTCTGCTTCACAGGTGGATATGGCCACAGAGGTCTGCTTCTTGCACTGCCAAAACACCAATATCCCTCCGAGAAACTGACAGCCACCAGTTGTTGACTTCATGTTCTGATTGCATCCTCCATAGTCAGAGTCCGTGTATGCTACCAGATCCAGTTCTCCTCCTTTTGGATACCAGAGACCTAGCTTAGGCTTTCTTTTATGATACCGCAAAATCCTCTTCACTCCCTTCATGTGCGATTCATTTGGGTTAGCCTGAAAACGAGCACAAAGATAAACTGCAAACATAATGTCAGGTTTGGAAGCAGTTAAGTACATCTAAGAATCTATTATAGCTCGATACTGAGTAGGATCCACATCTTCATCACTGTCGGTGTCAGCACCTAGTTTATGGTTGACACAAATCGGAGTGTCAAACGGGGTGCTTTCTTCCATCTTAAAACGTTTAAGCACATCGTGAACATATTTAGTTTGATGAATGAACATGCAATCCTTCTTCTGATCTACCTACAAACCCAAAAACAAAGTTAATTCACCCATGGCGCTCATCTCAAACCTTTTCTTCATGACCGCTTCAAACTCTTGACACATAGAAATCTTTGAGGCTCCGAAGATAATATCATCCACGTAGACCTGAACTAGAAGAAAATCTTTCCCATTCCACTTCACAAACAATGTATTGTCGATCTTTCCTCTCACAAACCCATTTTCCATCAAATAATCAGATAAAGTTGCATACCAAGCTCGAGGAGCCTGATGTAGGTCATATAATGTTTTACTGAGCTTGTACACATGATCAGGAAAGTCTGGATCAGGAAAGCCCGGAGGTTGCTAGACATAAACCACCTCATCGACCTTGCCATTTAGAAAGGCACTCTTGACATCAAGCTGAAACACTTTCATATCTTTGTGTGCAGCAAAGGCCAAGAAAAGTCGAATTGCCTCCAGTCTTGCTACAGGAGCAAACACCTCATTGTAGTCGATCCCTTCTTATTGGTTAAAACCTTTGACTACTAATCTTGCCTTGTTACGGACGATTACCCCTTTCTCATCTCTCTTGCATTTGAATACCCATTTCGTACCTATAGCATGCACATCTCATGGCTTTTCAACTAACTGCCAAACTTCCATCTTGTTAAATTGAGCCAATTCTTCCTGCATGGCTTCGACCCATGAGCTATCTTTCAAATCCATCTGATAATTCTTTGGTTCAATCTGACTGATAAAGCAGGTATACAGAATTCATTCATAATACCAGTGTCTTTAATGCTTGCATACACACACGTATTTTCTTCCAAGCTCCTTCTAGTTCTGACTCCATCGGAAGGATTACCGATCACATTTTCCAATGGACGATTCTTGTGGATTCTGGTGGTTTGGACAGGGCAAAATTCTAAGTCTTCTCTAAGATTTGTAGAGACTTCATCCGAATTGTGTTGAGTGTGAAACAGATTGAAAAAGTCATCATCACTTGAGACAACAGGAGTGTCACCAGCACTTGATACGGTCGTTTGTTTTTCATTACACTGTGGACGATGCATAATGGCCTCTTCCTTATCGAGTAGCATCTGAGTGGCCATCCTTTCTTCTGTATCTGTAAACTCAAGAGAAGGTAAATTAAAAGATTTAAATAAATTATCATAATTTAAAGCCTCTGGTGGTCACATGCTAGGCTTTGGTGATTTGTAACTTGTAATGTCAGTGTTACAGACCACCTCAACCTTGTTGTTCGATAGATTAAAGACTCTTCTGTTGGGAGACCCAACTACATAGCCAACGAGAATACCTTCGTCAGCTTTCTCAACAAATTTTGAGTTAGTCTTTAAAATCGAACATGGGGACCCAAAAGGTTCAAGACCTTTTAGATTTGGCTTTCTACCATGCATTAATTCATAACAAGTTTTATTTAATATTTTAACACTTAAAACACGATTAAGGATATAGCAGTTCGTGGCAACTGACTCAGCCCAGAACACCATGGGAAGCTTAGCATCTGCCAGCATAGTCCTGGCGCCTTCGATTAGAGTTCTATTCTTTCTTTCAGCTACTCTATTCTATTGTGGAGTATATGGTGCAATAAAATGATGTTCGATCCCTTTCTGCAGACAAAACATCTCCATTTGATAGTTCTTGAACTCTGTTCCGTTATCGCTTCTGATGAATTTGACCTTTCCCCCAAAAATATTTTCCACTTTGGTAATCAAGTTAATTACCAACTGCACTGTTTCATCTTTAGTTTTCAGAAAGTAAACCCATGAGTAACGTGAGTAGTCATCAGTCACAACCAAGCAATAAGACATTCCACACAGGCTTTTAACATTTATCGGACCAAACAGATCCATGTGAAGCAAATCCAAAGGTGTGACAATTGAGTTAACCAGTTTGGAGTGATGTGATTTCTTGTGCTGCTTTCCTTTCTTGCATGACAGACGTTGATATTCAAAGTTGAAATTCTTTAAAGGAACCCCAAGTACCAACCCATTCTTGACAATGTGATTCATCTTTCGTAGATGGATATGACCCATCCTTCGGTGCCACAATTCCGACTCAGACCTGTTGCTTTTAACAAGAGACATGATTCTTCCGTCGCCATCTCGATTGACCTCATGTCCATCACATATGTGTTCTTCTCTCTTGGATCTTTCATCACGAACCAGGTTTTGGGAATCTTGAAACCAGGATAAAACACGAGTGCCTCATCCTTTGTAAAGTGCACAGTGTATTCTTTTTCACAGATCTGCGAGACACTCAGAAGATTTTGCTTTAGCTCTTCCACGAAATTAACCTTTTCCAACTTGATTCTCCCATTTGTAACAGTACCAATTCCAGTAATTTTTCCTCCACTTTCTCCTACAAAACTAACCCTTCCTCCTTGAACAGTTTTCCAATCACGTAACAATTTCTTGTTACCTGTCATGTGCCGGGAACAGCCACTGTCGACAACCCACATGTTGTTCATAGCCCTGTTCGACTGTTCCTGCACAGTTAAAGAAACGAATTAAAAGCGGGGGACCCAAGACCTTCTGGTCTTGGGTTGATCAAGCCAGTTAAACGGCATCCAACTCCTTGGTTGCCTAAAGTTCCTTTGAGGAAAGTTTCCATTTGAACTGAATGGAAGATTTCTAGAAAACTGATTATGAGGCCATCCAAACACCCTTGAGTTTCTAGTATTATTGGATTCAAAATTACCCGTTCTGTGATTAACTGGAAAAAACAAGGCAGGTTTTTTTGAAATCTTGAGTTTGTCCAACGATTAAAGTTGTATGCGTTAGAATTCTTACCAACCCCAGTTTTAAAGTTCGTCTTATTCTCAGTTTTAGTTGGCCTCATATTTTTAGATTTCTTCATTTTCAGCGGACAGTTATTGACAAAGTGTCCTATCTTGTTACATCTAAAACAACTCTTGTTCGAACTATTAGTGTCCGTTTGAACTTCCATTTCGAGAGTTGCTGCAGAAGATGAGGTTGTGTTAATGACAGTTTGTCTTACATAAGGGGGAACATATGGGTTTAAGGAAGATTTCTTTTCGCCAAACGTATAATTCTCCCCTCGTTTGAGTAACACAACTTCATCATCTATCTTAACAGAGTCGACGGAATTTTGAGAATTTGAACATTGACTTGTGACAGGAGAATTTGTCTGAACCAATTCGTTTGTATTAACGTCAGTATTGCTTTTCTGGACTTTAACGGGCACAGTGTTAACTTTCATGTTACCCGTTACAGTCTGATCAGTTTCAACACTATCAGATGGCTGATTACAAGAATTATAAGTGTAATTATTATTGAAAGGTGGTGGAACTTCATTGTATCCAATTCCCCCTTTGTTGATAGGGGAACGTTGAACACATAGGGCATGATCAAGCATCATGGAAAAATTCCTAAATTGTTCAAGCTTCCTATTTAATTCCACCACTTTTACTTAATCAGCTATATGTTAATCCTTTTCAGCTATAAGTTTAGTCTTTTCTTCCACAACTTCATAGCTTAGATCAATGACTTGTATTTTCTCAGCTAGAGTGGCCTTAAGGCTTCTTATGTCTTTTTCACTAGCTTTTATTTTTACTGAGTAACTATTTTCCTTATTTTTAGAATAGTGATGTTCCTCTTTTAACGTTTTAAATTCTTTATCCAAACTAATATACTGATTAGTTAAAGCATTCAATTGTACAGATAATTTCTCACATTGTTCACACTGAGATTCCGAACATACCTCTGAGAGCTGGTCATTTACTTCTGCCATGTATGCTTGATCCTCCTCTGGTTCCTTGTCATGTCTTCCAGTCACAATATTCACCAGATTCGCTTGTTCAATCACCTCTTCAACTTTGATGTTCCAATTATAACCACCATTATGTTGAGACACCATGGCTTTTGCTTCAGTACCATTCACATTCCCGTTCTGTTAAGCAGTCCTATTCTGATTCCGTTCAACTCTTTCATTTGTACACTCTCTTGCAAAGTGTCCATTTTGTTGACAGTTGTAGCAACGAACCTTTGACTTGTCAAATCCCGGTCTCTCTCCTACGAACTTTCTTCCTGTCTTCTTCATAAACCGTTTCACCCTTCTTACTATCATGGCCATTTGCCACTGCAGATCCATTTTTCCATGTCATCAGCATCTATCTGATCATAATCCTCATCAAAGTTTGCAGGGTCAACTATCTTTCCTTTCATGTAATTCTCATAAGACGCAATGAAAGAGGCATAAAGGGCAAATTGTTGTTCAGCAGATTTTACACTCATAGGTATCTTTGAGTAATTTACACTTGAAGAACTAGTGGAAGTGTTACCGACTGAGGATTGGGGTTTTGAAGAACTACTTCCACCAGCTACAAAGCATATATCTCCATCCATATTCATCACCACATGACCATCTTGAGTAGAGTTTTATTCACCACCGGAGTAATAAGCAGCCGATTCTGGTTTAGAGCTTGAGTTTGGAGAGCCTTTTGCACCATACATTCCCGGATCCTAAACTTGATCAGTAGGAGTCTCTTTTCTTATCATATTAAGCTCATAATTACGTATCTTGTTAACCATCGTTTCCAAATCAAAGGTTTCAAACTCTTTATCTTCTCTCATCAAAACTGTGTATATCTCCCATTTTGGTGGAAGAGCATCCAGAAGTTTTTCTACAATTTCAGCCTCCGTGTATGTTATGGAGTAGTTGTTCAATTCTGTAATCAAGTGATAGTATCTTGTGATGATGTCATCAAGTGATTCATTCTTAAAGCACTTGAACACCGAGAATTGAGTTTTCAACAATTTTGACTTTGAGTTTCGAATTCCAACGTTTCCTTCATAGCGGTTTTCTAACGCTTCCCACAATTCTCTAGAGGACTTGTACTTTCTAAACGTGTGTAGAATCTCTTGAGGTAGTGCCATGGTTATTGCTGCCAGTGCTTTACTTTCTGCCTCATACATCTTCTTTTCATCATCTTCCATCTTATTATACTTCTTAAGTTGCTCCTGACCTTCGAACATAGTTGTTGGAGGGATATATCCATCCTGAATATATACCCGCATCTTGGCATCTTGATATTTGTACTGCTCAAATCTGTCTTTCCGCGCAACAAAATCAGTGCCTTTAAGTAACTTTGGAGCTTTAGTCGCTGAGCCAGCTTCAACTTCCATCTTTACCAGTTCAGAGATGTTTATCGAAGTCATACTTAACCAAAACAAAATCTAAAACCAACCCAAAATGTATTCTGTGAACAGTAGATTGCGAAGTTGAGATAACTTCGCCAACAAAGTAACTTCGCTTATGGCGAAGTTATATGAAAAAGTTAAGTTCGCTAGGTCTTAAGATCACTAATTAACTTCGCTAGAGAACAACTTCACAGTCCCTTAACTTCATCAAGACAACTTCATTGTCTCTTATCTTCGCCAAGACAACTTCGCTGTCTGTTATCTTCGCTAAGTTATATATCTTCGCTGAAACTCTAGATACAGGTGACGGCAACTTCGCTGATTGATCTGTGATGATTGTTGGACTGAATCTTTGATTTCGAAGGGTTTTGAGAGTGACAGGGGGGAGCGATTTGGGGGATATTGTGGAGAGACGGACAAAAGAATGGTGTCTTTATGTGAAACGATTCCGCAAAAGTCAAGCGGAATTATTTTCACACTCTTGTGATAATTCCGAACCACACAATCACGAGCAAATACTCTGATACCAATTGTAGGTTCCCAGCCGGATCTACACAAGAGTATCTCGTAACACGAGGATGCGGAATCCCCTACGTATACGATACGAGTGATTACACGAGAGACGCATAAATAACACGAAACACATAAGAATAAATGATTACTTGTTATATCGATGTAAAGAAACAAAACACCAAACAAGTATCTCAACTGCTTACAAACCAGATCTGCCCAAAAAATCTACCAAGCAAACGGCACAAGTTAGGTTATATAATACGACAACTTCTCCTAACACCCTAGGCGAAGTTGTCCCTAACTTCGCCGAGCTTCAAGTTCGCTAAAACCAATATTAAAACTAACATGTTCATCAAAACATAAGAACAATGTAATGATTACAGACACAATAGACACAAGATAAATGAACTACTGGCATCATGCACCAACAGTTGGGTCTACAGTATCCTCTAATTCATCCGGTGACAAATTGTGACCCACGGGAAGAGGCGTCGAAGGAATTTTTCCTGCAATTTTCTTGAATCGGCTCAAGACATCATTCACATATTTTGTCTGATGAATAAAAATTCCAGTGTCAGACTGGTGAACCTGCAACCCTAAGAAGAAATTCGTCTCCCCCATCGAGCTCATTTCAAATTTCGTCTGCATTAACTTTTCAAAATCCTTACACAGCTTGTCGTTTGTAGAACCAAATATGATGTCGTCGACATATATCTGAACAGGAAGCAAATCATCACCAACAGTCTTTTAAAAGAGAGTACAATTCATAGTCCCTAAATTAAAGCCACTATCAGTCAGATGGCCAGCAAGTGTGCCGTACAAAGCTCTCAGGGCTTGGTGTAGACCATAAAGTGCCTTGTTTAATCGTTAAACACTGTCAGGATAGTTCGGATCTTCAAAACCAGAAGGCTGCTTCACAAACACCTCTTCACGAAGTTGCCCATTGAGAAACGAACTCTTTACGTCCATTTGACACACTTTAATATTCTTGAAAGGTGCATAGGCCAAAAAAAATCGTATAGCCTCCAATCGAGCGACTAGAGCATATACTTCCATGTAATCTATGCCTTCTTGCTGATAATACCCTTGCACAACCAAACGTGCTTTATTTTTTACGATGACCCCAAGATCATCCTTCTTACGTTTAAATACCCATTTGGTCGGAATTGGTTTCTTAACTCTATCAGGCTTGTCAATGAGATCCCAAACACCTAGTTGATTGAACTGCTGCAATTCCTCTTGCATTGCTTCTACCCATGAAGAATCTTCAAGTGCCATACAAACACTTGTTGGTTCCATTTGTGACACAAAGCAGGTGTATTTAGCAAGATTCATGATTCCTAAAGAATGCATATCAGCATACACACACAATACATTAACATCACTTTTATCAGCAATCTGATGACTTGTTTGTACACCAACATTCAGATCACCAATGATGTTGTCCTAAGGATGATAAGTGTGAATCTAAAATGTCGGATTCTCAGGCACAACAACATTATCATTTAAATAAGTAAGATTCTCTTCAGCATCATGAGATGATTCTCCAATCTCATGAGTTTCAGGAAATGGAACTGAAGATGAATCAACAGAATGACCATCATCCGATGAAATAAAAATATCATCAGACGTATCAGGAATATCATCTTGTATCACATCATCATAATTAAAATTTGAATCTCGGTGTGGAAAACAATTGATCTTCTAAATAAGCACGCACCAAGTCTTCGTCAGGTTGATCAACTATGGGAGTGAACGAATTAAATAAACTCTCATAGTCAAAAATCCAATCAGGACCCTTTCCAGTAGGAGGTGTTGTGTATTTTTGACAATCAACATGATACCACTTTTCAACACAACCCTAAGTGAAGTTGAAGACCCGTTTCTTAGGCGATGCATAACTCAAGAAATAACCTTCAATAGCATTTTCTTTGAATTTTCCTACATCTCTTTTCAACATAGTGCAAGGACACCCGAATGGTTCTAAAAATTTTAAATTAGGTTTTTAATTGTTCAGAAGCTTATAACTTGTCTTTTGCAGCTTCTTCACAGTCAGAACACGATTAAGCGTGTAGCAAGCAGTGTTCACTGCCTCATTCAAAAATTGGACATGAAGCTTTGAATCTGCTAACATTGTTCTTGCAACTTCAATCAGTGTTCGGTTCTTTCGTTCAGAAACACCATTTTGTTGAGGTACATATGGAGCAGTATATTCTCAATGGATTCCTTTTGAATACAAAAGAAGTCCAATATAGTATTCTTGAACTCCTAGCATTATCACCCTGAATACGTCTCTCATTGTGTTTGTACAGTGATTCGATCTTTGTGATTATTTTTTGACATTGGTTAGTAGACTGATGTTTCCGGTGACGAGAGCATCCACTATCCATAATCAAGTTTTCACTAGATATAGTCTTGGATGAACTCTGCACATAGATGTAAAATGATTAGTTCAAAAAGGCAGCCCAGGCCTCAGTCTTGGTCACCTCTTTAATTTAACTTAAAGAGTTAACTTTGAATGAATTCAAATGTGGTTTAACAGCTTGTGAATAAGTCACACGCCTTTTTGACTTTCATCTTAAGTATGCAGCTTGAATTACATTTGTGTTCACATTTTTACAAATTGGTTCCGTAGGAACAAATTTTGGGTTTTAAATTAACTTTGCTTTCATCAATATGAATCACTTTGCATGGATTCACATTTGAAAACATGATGTGAGTCTCATCATCACATGACATTGGTCTTTTCAGAATTTCTTTAATCAACGGAACAGGTTTGGCTTGTTCCTTGATAAACAGATGAAGATTTTGTGATTTCTTCACACAGTTTCTTACAACGTAACTACGTTCACCGCATAAAAAGCATGTTCTCATATCAACAAACGTACGCTGTGGTTTGACAGAAACTGGTGTAACCAAAGGTTGATGAGAAACTCCTGAAACAGGCACTTTGTTCAAGTCATCAAACGTAACAAATTTCTTTTTCATTTAAAAATAAATGTTTGAACAATTAGAAAAACTCTGTAACGTGTCAGTTCCAGTTGAATTAACAAATTGAACTTTCTTAACAGATTTTAACAACTGTTTTGCTTTAACCAATGGATCTTTTGTATTTGAAACTTTAAATTTAACAAATGCATGCTCAAGATCTTGTATTTTTGAAGTTTCATTGTTAAAGACACTCTCGATCAATTCTGGTTTGATCAAATTAAGTGGAATGTCTTTCTCAATGAACATCTTGCTAAGACCTTTTAATTTAAACACACGACTAGTGTTTTCATTAGAATGAACCGGATTGATGAAGCGCATCAAATCAGCATCATAAATTTTTTGGTTTTTCTGATTTCTTAGCCTTAACCTTAGATATCTTATTCTCTTTTATTTTAGATGTATTTGAACCGTACACAGCCTTTTCAAATTCATGAGGTTCACAAAAAATGTTATTCGAATGTGGAATGTTCGACTCCTTATGTACAATTTCTGGTTCAACTACATCCTCAATAATGACTTTCTCAACAAAGACTTTTTTACTCGGAAAATGTGGTTCGTGAGTTGAATATTTTTCTTTGTCATTTTGTTTTGGTTTCTCCACATGAATGGCTGGCTCATAACAACTTCCTCCTTTCTCGCAAATGGATTTTGGGATTAGTAATCTTGAAATGGTGGAGGAATCTCAACAACACCTAAACAATTTTTAGAACCCTTTTTGTTTACCAGATACTTCAATAATTTCATTCAATAGAAAGGATGAATTTCTAAAGTTGCCATACTTGCTTTTCAACTCTAGAACCTCATTTTCAAGCTCGGTTATTTTAGATCTTTGTTTGAGAATTTTCTTAAATTGTTTTTCATTAATGGTCATTTTCACTGAAAGTTCTGCTTTCAAATCATGATTACTTATAGACAATCCCTCAATTTTATCCTTAGATTTCTTTTGTGTTTCTAGTGGTTGTCTATATGTATCCTTGAATGAAGCAAGTTCTTTAGGCTGTGAATCATTTTGAACATTAGTTAACTCAACTTTTGACTTAAATTTTTCACAATTAGGACAAGACACATTTTTTGATAATTTAACAGAATCAGATGAAGAATTGGCCTCGTTAACTTTTTCCATGCAAGAAAAGGTAGTCGGGTTCATTTTGCAAGAAACATCGGAATCTGATTCAATCTTCACTTTCAGAAGTCAATCCCACTCCACTTTAATCTTGAAAATTTTTAGTTTGCTCAAACATTTCCATATTAGCTTAACCTCAATTTCCCAGCAGTCATTGATTCCAATCTATCCCTTCAACTATGAGTAAGGCTTGTGATCCTGCAGCCTTTGAAGACTCTCCCCTAGAAGGTCTATCTTTAATCTCAGTAAAAGTCTTTCATGAACTTTCGTCTTGAGAACGAGGACCATTGTATTCCTTCCATGGCTTATCACATTCCTTAGCAAAATGACCAAACTCTATAACATTTGACTTTCAATTTGTCAAAACCAACCCGTTTGTTTAAAGATGGTAAATATTTTCTAGTTCGTTGCATAAACTTCTTCATTTTTCGTACTATCATAGCCATGTTCCACTAGAGATTCATTAACTCTAAATCATCAGGATCAATTTGATCATAATCTTCATCAGTCAAATCACTTGTAGCAATCTTACTTCCCACCAAGTTTTCATAAGATGTCAAGAAAGCACTAAAGAAAAGAAAATTTGTGTTAAGCTTCCATCATGATTACATTAGGTGATCTAGTGAAAACATTAGTAGTTGATCCACCAGAGTTATCATTAAACCCAGAATCCATGAAACATACATTTGGATCAATATAGGAAGATGATCCCTCTTGTGAAGTTTGAGTAAGAAATGCATTAATTGGAGCTGCAGAACTGCTCAAATGTAAACAACCTCCATATAAAGACGGGTCTTGAGTTTCTTTTGATGACTTTTGACATTTTAAGTCATACTCTTTATCTTCAATCTTTTGCATAAATTCCATTGCCGTAAGATCTTCATTCTGAAAGAAACTTTTCTCTTTAAGTACCATGAGAAAGGTCGAGTAGGAAATTGGAAAAGCATTTTTCACATTATCGTTCTTATAACTTTCATTCGGTTCCATCTTTAACTTATACATTTCGGAAATCAAATGATTAAATCGAGTCAACATTTCCTCAACGGTCTCACATTTCAATAGGTTAAAGTTTCTAAATTTAAACTACAACATCACTGATGTAGATGTCGTGCTCTAATAAAAAACAAGTATTTATAAGACTTAAATACCTATAACTAGTATGGGTAAGTAAGGTCGTCTCCACATGGAATCAGTAGAAAGTGCAAGTATAGTTCATAATTATTAATTAATTAACTACGGTGGACTAGCGATGTCAAGCGGTTTATCAAGATAATTATAATAACACACGATTACTTTAAACGAACTGTAAACAATTATGAGAAAACAATTCACTTCAGGTTCAGGTAATGTGATGACCGACTAATCACAGATTCATAAGATCAAGTGCGCAGCAATTACAAAACCTAACAGTTGGGTTGTGAGGACAAACGATACCCTAACCGAATTGTTGACACAACTGAACTTCGGTTTGCCCAATTACCAGTTTAAAATATGAAAATCAGTTATAATCAATGACTAACGATTATTGGTTCAATGACATAAGAGCTAACCCTACATGTGATGAACACAACCAGAAAAGTGATGCAAAGTTTGACAATCAAAATCATAAACTGTTTAAACAATCAATTCGTAATGTAAAACAAGATTAAAAACAATCAATCAAGTTCATACTCATTCAAAACATAGAATCTGATCAAAGTTAGTTTACACAAAACCCTAGCCTAAAGTGAATACAATGGTTTTAGCCTAACATCGGAATCATGAAGGATTCGCTTATCTGATGAGAGGATGAAAGCATGCGATGAACGAACAAACCGAAGTCTTCGGGATGATGCAAAATCGTCCTAGGGCTTGTACTTGGTTGAAGGAATGAAGGATAGGTCGAATGGGGGCTGAAAACTCAATATAATAGAGTTAGGTTTTAATTTCCCATGTGGAGGACTTTAGCGCGGCACTAAAGTCCAGGGGGTGAGACTTTTGCGCGTCTCTAAAGTCTGATTTCCTGATGTGAGTCTTTAGAGTATCTCTAAACTTCCTTAGCTCCGCGCTAAGGGTGTCTGACAGAATTTTCTTCATTTTCTTCATTTATTTTGCATCGGAAAGCTTGCCAATCATTATGAGTCTTCTACATCTTCGTTCCAAGCCCGTAATTCATCCCGATAAGCGTCCTTAACGTCAAGTATCCTGAAACACATAAACACGCTTGAAGTACCAAATTTTATATAATACTTAAACTAAAAGTATACAAATAATATAATAATATACACGACTTTTGCCCGACCATTACATCCCCATACTTATCTTTTGCTTGCCCTCAAGCAAACTCTCATGCAACACATACACCTCGATCGATAATTCATCAATTACCACGATTAATACTAGTGAGGTATAAGGTCATACCCAATTCCCGAGAACTGAAACTGTCAAGGTTGATAACCCAGCAAATAATTTAATGTTACAATTTAAAACTATGGAACCGCCCAAACAAGTGTACTTTGTTTCCGGTTAAGGAACACATGGTCATACCCCTCATAATATAATATCTTTCCTCTCGGTTTAATATCTGGACCAGCAAAAAATGTGCTAGTATCTCTCTGCCCTCTATACCAAGTATGAACACAATGTAAAAAAGCTTGGAAGCAAGTCATATCTCCACCCATTACCCACCGGTTGCATAGAGAATAGAACTAAGAGTTTTGCTGTGGCTTAGGTTAGGGTGTGAAAGCGGAATTATTTAGTAGCTTTTGGTGGATGAGACCCAATTTATTCAAACAAACAACTCACTCACTATTATTTACAAGCGACACTAACTCAAACATCGACTCTTTTTGAGCTTTTCTTTGATTTTCCAACTTTTTTTCTTTCTTTCTTTTTTTTTCTTTTTTTTTACAAATACTAACATCAATATATACAAACAACTGAATCCAGACATGCGTACAGTGTGTACTATGATCGACAAGCTATTTATATACAACTCTTGACATACCGAATTTCATCCACAGGGTTAAAAATAATAAAGGCCAAGGCAAACACGGTTTGAAATGTTGGTTAAACAAACGAAAGGGAAAAGGCACAAAGTTGGCTCCTAGGGGATAATGTAGGGTTGGGAGTATTTATTTATTTATTTATTTTCATGTAAAGGTCATTATATGTGGGTTTCTACAGTCATATTTCTCCATACAGGTGGTGGTATTAAGATCTCGAAATGCATGAGACAACCAAGTTCTTGATATCATGGACATACTGGTTACTCTCTATAATGGCACTCGTATGACATGTGTATATACTAAGTATTATGTGTGTATTATATATATGTGGTCAACTCACACCAGTACCGGAGGAATAAGGTTGCCGATATAAACATGTGTACCTGTCCCCATGACTCGTTATCCCCATCTAAACGGTCCATTTTATTTTTGTAGGTTCCCAGCCGGATCTACACAGGATTATCTCGTAACACGAGGGTGTGGAATCCCCTCGTAATACAGTACGAGCGTAAGATACATAATACGTTGAACCGAAACACAAACACACGTTACAATACTAATAAACACGATTGTATTGCAACACCACGTGATATTGATAATCACTTACACGTTCATCTCCAAAAGCCATTTCAAAACCAAGCCGAAGTGAGGTTTAAATAACATCGACAACTTCGCCTAACATACTAGGCGAACTTGTTATAACTTCGCTTGTCTCCAAGTTCGCCTACATCTCAGGCGAACTTGTGTAAAACCATATTCAAAACTAAAACAAACAATCTAACACGATTACAGACACATACAAAACACGAGATACTGAACTACTGACATTATGCACCAACAGACTCCCCCTTAGCAGTAGCTTCATATCTCTATCTTCATTCTCGTGTCTAGCAATCCCAAAAATCTCTTGTCACCCGTCTTCAAGCATGAACGCCCTCTCTTACACAAACAGAGACCACCCTCTGGTACTTCTTGGCTTCATCTTTCCATACAGGAATATAGAATATCTTCTTATCATTTAGCACCTGCAAGTCAGCTTGAGACAAATTTACCAAGTGCATGGGATCATACACTCTCAAAATTTCCTGCTCGTCTTCATCTTCCATAACCGCTTCAGCTGTTTGGCTATCAACGTACCACCACTTGAGACTCTTTAAAACATCCTTGGGCATTGTCTTCATCGGCACTTCTTTCAAACACCGAATCGGCTTATATTTCATCACCATCCAAGGTTTGCCATCAGGTCGCATTCCTCTTTCCTTATCTTCAACTAGCTTCCCTTTCTGAGGCTTTAACAGCTCAAACTTCTTCTCTTTCACACTTTCTTTCCACACAATCTTCCCAATTATTCTGGCCATATTATCATCACTCCTATTAATCAATCCCAATTTAGCCAAATCATTCACCTCACACTCAGGCAAGGTATTGAGAGATCTCAACGTCCTCTTAAAATACTGAATCCCATCAAAGCGTTTAATCACAAATAACTTTAACTGCTCATCATACGGCCAACAAATAATACCTTTCTTTGACTCAGCATACCCCTTGATATTGTAACTCTTTTTGAACATCGTTGGGACCGCTGGCTTCTTTGTCTTAACAAACCACTGAGCGTAGCCTTCTTTCCATCTCGGTTGTTCTTCCCACTCAGACTCATCTGACACATCCATATCTTGACTCACATTCACCTTGTCAATGTCTGGGATATCATGTTCTACATTATCATCCACAATCTCCCCTTCTTCTATCTCACTATCAATCACAATCTGTTCTCCTATCTTTTCAATCTCATCAATGGTTAACACATCATCATCACCCAACATTTCCTCATCATCAACAACCACTACATTTTCACCACCTGATCCACCTGCCGTACCAGTTGACTCCCCCTGAGATGTGGACGTCCCAAGAGTTTGTTCAGTTCTTGGCAACTCACCACCTGCACCTTTCGATGCATTGGGATCATCGTCTCTATCATGACTCTTCTTTGTTCTCAACTCGTCGCCCTTGCAGCTCGTCTCCCCCTGAGATGCTAAGAACTGTTTTAGAGCATCAAATAGTTTACCGTGTTCAACAAGGAGGGACAATTGGATCTGATTTTCTGCTACAAGCCGCTGGATAGCTTGAGTCTGGATTGGATTGATTCTTGACTGTTTAGCAACTACCCGTTCAAGAGCAGCTATCCTTTCAGAATCAGACAAGGTAGCATCAAAATCAAAACGCATGTGAGAAACGTCTTGAGCATAAGGTGGAGATATTCCCAAACTGGCTGGAGTATAAGAAGCAGGATGAACAGTAACCGCGGGTGGTATTGTGACAGATAACCCCGCAGTAGCAACCAACGTTGACTCAACAAATCCTGCAACAACCTCCGATGGAGTAACAGTAGGAGGTGGCAAGGAAACTATCTCCGGAGCCGAAAACTGAAACGTGATTGGTGGAATACCAAACAATGATGACGCTGTCACCACGGGAACACTGGAGGTAATCGGTACTGTCACAGTCATCGAGGCAGTAACCATAGTCATACCAGATAATGAGGGTGGAGAGAAACGAACCACCCTTGAGCTTTCACCAGCTCTGACCTTTCTTGATCTTCGTATCAACTTGTCTAACTCCTCCTCATAGTCAGATTCACTGTCATCCGAGTCTCTCTTTCTCTTGCCCTGTATTCTTTCTTGTCTGACCAGAATCTGTTGTGCTTCAACGATATCATCAGTGGAGGAGTCAGAATCGGTTCTCTCAGAATCCGCTACAGACGTAGCAACCAAAGAAACATTCACACCAGAAGCCTCAGCTACTGGGGCTTGAACCTCAGCAGCTGGATCAATTTGTTCCATGTCAAAGAACCCTTGACCACCAAAAGCGGCTTCAAGATCAACCTGTTCTTCCGGAGCCGCAACAGGATCAGCAGGCAGAGCTTGCTGTACCACAGGTGGTGGTTGAACCACAGGAGGTGGTTGAGGAACAATAGCCTGTTGCGGTGCCGGGTCTCGAAATTCATCTCCTTGAGGAGCAATATAAGCAGGGTTCACCAAATAACCGAACAATGCAGTGTGCCGCGGACGAAGCTCTGGTTTGCTACGAGCACTTGACGATCTACATTGCGCAAAGATTCTCTTACTTACACTCTCAACATAACGGAAAGGACGTCGTTGAGGCAGCGTAGGGGCTGCATGATTCAAAATCATCTGTAAAAACCTCGGGTACATTAAAAATCTTTCCCTGGCGACCGCACGTCTCTGACGATCAATTTCATAAAACACCATCTGACTAAAGCTGTAGGGCTTGTTGTAAGTCAGGGCAGTCATTGCAGATTGCATCGTTGCCCACATACCGTCAGTACCAGCTTTACGACCCGACATGCACACTATCATCACGTGCCTCAGAAAACGCCACTGATCCACTAAAAATCCCTTTCTCCTTTGTGTGTCACCCAATGGACCCGAATAGCCCATACGTAGAAATGCACCATCTCTGAATGGAGCCGGAAAATCTTTTGGATCATCTATAGTTTCAGCCCCGAACTGCAAAGCGACTCTGATTTGATTTGCAGAGAACTGTACCACCTGATTATTCACAGTAGCGCGCATGACCGGAGGATCAACTCTACAGTCATATTCTACTGTTCGCCAAAAATCTTCAATATTTGGTAGAGAAATGGGAAGAGTAGTAGTGATGGCGTGAAAAATACGTGAGCGAACGAGGAAGGATATGATCTCGCGATAGTCGTCGACTCCACAAGCATCCCGATCCAAAGTGATATACATGTTGTGACCCGGAAAGAACTGTCGGTTGTTGTCACCACCTTCGTCACCGCCAGCACCACCAGCCCCTGCCACAGCAGCCATATCTGCCCAACACACGGTCTAAGTTAGAATATTGACGTAGCAGATCATAAGTTCGCCTTTTACCATGAGCGAAGTTATGATTACTTTTATGTTAACTTTGCATTCCCAACTTCGCCTGAACACTTAGGTTTGATTTTCATGTGCAGGCGAAGTTAGCCATATGGAGAAGTTGAGTACAACTTCGCCCTAATCACTAACTTCGCCTGATAACAAACCAGGTTAATTAAATAAAATCTCCTTGAGGAGGCGAAGTTGAGAACAACTTCGCCTAAACCCTAACTTCGCCTGTGAACAAACCTGACTAATTAATTGATTAAAAACATGAGCAGGCGAAGTTATACCTAGGGCGAAGTTAGAACAACTTCGCCTAAACCATAACTTCGCCTGAATCTGAAACGGCGTAATTTTATGATCCGATCAGGTTTTGTTTGGTAATTTTAGAGAATGAAAACATGAAAGGATAGTAATATCGAGATCTAGAAGACTAGATGGTTACAAACACAGTAGAAACTGAAAGTTTATTGGGTGTTTAAAGGTTTTCACAAATTATGTCACAAATTGGACCACAAAGGCTTCTGATAAACACCATTAACATGAATTACATGTTACACCAATCCTACACACCTTGATCACGGACAAGAAACAGATAATAATGAGGTTCGATTCAAGGATTAAGTTCGCCGAGGTTGAAAGTATGGTTATAAGTTCGCTGGTGTTTGAAAGTTTGTAAAGAGTTTGACCAAGTTGACCCCTTATATAGGTTTGAAAATACTCAGGCGAAGTTAAGGTTAACTTCGCTTACCATTAACTTCGCCCTTAAACCTTACCAGTAAGTTCGCCTAACTTAATTTACAAAACAGGACCTTATAAATTTGATCAAAATGCAACTGTCTTTTAAAATCCTCCGTTAAAGATTTAAACTTTACGATCAAAGAACCAAGTAACCAAGTTTTATACCATAAAACAAAATATGCAGTGAAAATTTTAGTAATTAAATAAACGGGATCAAATTTCAGTCTTGACGAGACCCTGCATGTTTTAGAAAATATCCGAACAGGAATCATACTAATTAAGTGGCTGTCACATAGATCCATGTTCAGCGGTATTAGGACATAAAGAAACAGGTTGTAAGCAGGTATAAAACTTGGTATGGTTTTCATCACTTCTGTGATATGGATTAGGTTCAGTTAAGCTCAAACTATAGATGGACATCACATGAGAGATTGTGATGCCTCCTATCTATTCTCAAAGCGTATTTGGCTTTCCCCAAGTCTGATTAAACAGTAAGTACATATCGATCTTTAGAGTCTTCTTCCCTTTCTCTTTCTTGCCTCTTTATTTTTTTTTAAACAACAAAAGCTTCAGAAGGCTTAACAGTTTTTTTTTTTTTTTTTACTAATAAAGACATTAATACAGCTTCAAATTATAGACAACTGCAAGTCCCGAATCTGGATCACTGCAGGTACTCGACACTATCTTCTCGGGAATCAGAACACTTACGGGCTCGTGTGTGGCTGGGTAATCACTTTTCTGCCTATCATTCGGAAAGATGTATATGGAGACATACACAACTCAGAATGATTATCCACATTAAATCGAGGAGATTTAGTTTGTATCACTTCTACTTTTACGCACCATATAAAGCTACCATAACTTACAATGGCTGTTCTAGAGTCTTTTAGGCCTAATAACTTCACCAGTTAAGCACACAGAATTAGTTTTTCTATCACTTTCCATGGTTGGATCAATTTTCTTTTAAACATTATATTGAAACTTCTTTCGAAGTTATAGACTTGAAAATTATATCATCTCCCACAAAAAAAATTTTAAATTCTGTAGCCCCGATCAAGTCAAAGTCTTCAGGTAAACGGCTATCCTGAAGATCCAATGGATCAGCTGGACCGACCACATACGAGTATGTGTCCTTCTAACTAAGTATGAACGACTATTTTTCAGCGAAAGAATAAAAACCCATCATAAACCGCCCCGGTCACTTTCAGTCATCTGGTTGATGGTTATCCTCATAATCTACTAGTAGAAGTAAGGACCAAACATATCCGAAGATGTGTCCTTCAAACCGAAGCAACCGACATAATTCTAAGCGATAGTGATGTGTTTTTTTTTTAAGTAAAAACGAAAAACAAGGTTACTCGGGATTGATCATCCCATTCAGCTCAACAAGATTTTTAAAACGGGATCGGTCAAACGCTTTAGTAAAAAGATCGGCGAAATTATCCAAAGAATCAACCTTTTCAAGCACAATTAATTTCTTCTCAGCACAATCCCGTATAAAATGATGACGAATGTCAATATGTTTAGTTTTGCTGTGTTTGACGGGATTGTTAGTTACTGAGATTGCAGCAGTGTTATCAATGCAAATAGGAGTTTGAGTGAAATTCAGACCATAATCGCGCAATTGCTGTTGTATCCATAGAACTTGGGAGCAGCAGTTTGATGCTGCCATGTACTCTGCTTTGCAGGTGGAAATGGCTACTGAGGTCTGCTTCTTGCACTGCCATGACACCAATCTTCCTCCCAGAAACTGACATCCACTGGTTGTTGACTTCCTATTCTGATTGCAACCTCCATAGTCAGAATCTGTGTAAGCTACCAAATCCAGTTCTCCCCCTTTCGTGTACCACAATCCCAACCTAGGCTTGCCTTTGAGATACCGCAAGATCCTCTTCACTCCCTTCATGTGAGATTCCTTCGGGCTTTCCTGGAAACGAGCACAAAGACAAACTGCAAACATAATATCAGGTCTAGATGCAGTTAGATACATTAAAGAACCTATGATTGCTTGATATTGGGTGGGATCAACATCTTCATCACTGTCAGAATCAGCACCCAGTTTGTGGTTGACGCAAACTGGAGTATCAAATAGGGTGCTATCGTCCATCTTGAAGCGTTTGAGCACATCATGGACATATTTTGTTTGATGAATAAACATCCCATCTTTCTTCTGATCTACCTGCAATCCCAAAAAGAAAGTTAATTCACCCATGGCGCTCATTTCAAACCACTTTTTCATGACTGCTTCAAATTCCTGACACATGGCGACTTTTGATGCAGCAAAAATGATGTCGTCCACATAGAGTTGAACGAGTAGAAAATCTCCCCCTTTTCTCTTGACAAACAGCGTGCTATCGATCCTCCCTCTTTCGAACCCATTATCAAGCAAGTAATCGGACAAGGTTGCGTACCAGGCACGAGGTGCCTGATGTAGCCCATATAAAGCTTTACTCAGTTTGTACACATGATCAGGAAAATCTGGGTCAGGGAATCCCGGAGGTTGTTCAACATACACCACCTCATCGACTTTACCATAAAGAAAGGCACTTTTCACATCTAACTGGAACACTTTCATCTCTTTGTGTGAAGCAAATGCCAAAAATAGTCGAATTGCCTTCAATCTTGCCACAGGAGCAAACACTTCATTGTAGTCGATTCCTTCTTGCTGATTGAACCCTTTTACTACCAGCCTTGCCTTGTTCCGTATGATTATCCCTTTCTCATCTCTCTTACATTTAAAAACCCACTTTGTACCGATAGCAATTACATTCTGTGGTTTTTCAACTAATTTCCATACTTCCATCTTCTCAAACTGTGCTAATTCTTCTTGCATGGCTTCGACCCACGAGCTAGCCTTTAGAGCCATTTGATAATTCTTCGGTTCAATCTGGCTGATGAAGCAGGTGTACAAGCATTCATTTATGATACCCGTGTCTTTAATGCTTGCGTAAACACATGTGTGTTCATCCAAACTTCTTCTTGTTTGAACACCGTCAGACTGATTACCTATCACGTTCTCCAAAGGGTGATTTTTGTGACCTCCAGTAGTCTGAACCGGACTGACTTCCAGATTGTTTTCTAAATTTGAAGAGAGTTCATCAGTGGGTAATTGATGTTGAGAGTGAAATGGATTGTAGAATTCTTCTTCATTAGAGGCAGCATGAGTATCAACGGCACTTGACGAGGAAGGTTGACTTTCTTCATATCGTGGATGTTGCACAATATTTTCCTCCTCGTCATACAGTTGCTGTGAAGCAATTTTCTCATCGACTTCTGCAAAATCCAAGTAAGGCATATTAAAAGATTTGAAGAGTTTGTCATAGTCGAAAGCTTCAGCGGGTCCCATGCTAGGCTTTGGTGATTTATAACTCGTAACGTCAGTGTTACATACCACCTCAACCTTGCTGTTCGATAAATTAAAGACTCTTCTGTTGGGAGTCCCAACAACATATCCGACTAAAATACCTTCGTCGGCTTTCTCACCAAATTTTGAGTTTGTCTTTAATATCGAACATGGGGACCTGAAAGGTTCGAGACCATTTGTAAGTCCCCCTGGGGTGTCGCCGATCGATACGAGATCCGCACGAGGTCTAGGAGTGCGGAATCCTCCTAGACTCGTTTAATGGTGTAGAAGACGAAGAACACAATTACACACAAACACATACACGAACAAACACACGAATGGGATAAACACATCTGCAGATCATTTATATAATAACCGAAACACATTACATACCAAACACGAAAACAAATGACGGCCGACCCGAGGTGAGCTCTACCTCGGGCCGTCCCATACGACTCTCCCTCTCGGTTTCTCTCTAGCTACTTGAACTGGACACACAATACTCTAATTTTCTGGATACTCAAACCTAAACAAGACACATATATATATATCGAAACAACTTCGCGGGCTTGGGCTTCGGCCAGTAGGCGAAGTTGTTATAACTTCGCCTATGGCGAAGTTGTTCTAACTTCGCCTATGGCAGAAGTTGTTATAACTTCGCCTATGGTGAAGTTGTTCTAACTTCGTACTTCGTTTCCGTGGATCAGAATTGCATAGCGACGGTCACAAAATGCACCAACAGACTCCCCTTTGACCGTTGCTCTCAATTCTAACAAACACAAAAGATCATCTGTTACAAAACATGCACCAACAGACTCCCTCTTAACTGATGATCTTCTGTTTGCCCCTCAACCAGCCGTGTCTGAAACTGTCTTGTAGCTTCACAAATCTACCAATCACCCAGCGTCTTCCATATCAGATCTCCCCTTCAGTGTAAGCTTCTCCGACTATATAGATTGAGGTCTTTGAAATACATGCATCCCCGTGCCTAATTGATCATCTCAACCAATCACGTGAGTCCTTCTGACTTCACCAACACGTGAAGTTCTTCTAACTTCACCAACACGTCGGCATACGATAAGGTTTAATCTTCAACTACTCAACATCAAGTGATCAATTTCATCACAAACCACCTTGACAGAATCTAACACACATGACCATTAATTAATCTGAAGCATCTTCAATCACCAGGGATAACGATCAAGAACATAAACACTTTAATTCCCGATTAAATCCAACTTGTTCCAGAATTTTCACTTTAATAAATAAGCATCACGTTTCAGGATCTAATTCTCGAACGCCTTGAAAATAACATAAATAATATGCTCTGACCGCAATCCAGTAATGACGAAAACCTTCAGTTCAATTTGACTTTCTTCAGTTGGTCAACCTCGAACAACAACTATTTCATTGCCCACAAACACCCAAATATGTGTCAATATCCAGTTTCAATCAATATCTCATTCACAACCTCAACTCCATATCCAGAGTTGACACGTATTTGTTCACACGTAAGACCAAGAGATAACAAGTTTCACTCGTTGACGGAACAACGTATTCGGTCTCACAATAATCGTGTACACCTGGCCATACAGACGAAAACTCCAAACAATTTTTTTTCTTTAATTTTTCTTTTTTTTTAACTTCGCCTATCCATAACTTCGCCTGTCCATAACTTCGCCTGTCCATAACTTCGCTTAACCTTATATCTTCGCCTAAACCCTAAATTTAAGCGACAACTTCGCCTGAACCCCATAACTTCGCCTGCGGCGGCTGTTCGGCCAAAACCGCATCAGAAACGTGCCAGAAACACCAAAACGCAGATCTCGAACCATAGCATAAGAGCCTAAGGCTCTGATACCACTTGTAAGTCCCCCCGGGGCGTCGCCGATCGATACGAGATCCGCACGAGGTCTAGGAGTGCGGAATCCTCCTAGACTCGTTTAATGGTGTAGAAGACGAAGAACACAATTACACACAAACAAATACACGAACAAACACACGAATGGGATAAACACATCTGCAGATCTTTTATATAATAACCGAAACACATTACATACCAAACACGAAAACAAATGACGGCCGACCCGAGGTGAGCTCTACCTCGGGCCGTCCCACATGACTCTCCCTCTCGGTTTCTCTCTAGCTACTTGAACTAGACACACAATACTCTAATTTTCTGGATACTCAAACCTAAACAAGACACATATATATATATCGAAACAACTTCTCGGGCTTGGGCTTCGGCCAGTAGGCGAAGTTGTTATAACTTCGCCTATGGCAAAGTTAACTTCGCCTATGGCAGAAGTTGTTATAACTTCGCCTATGGTGAAGTTGTTCTAACTTCGTACTTCGTTTCCGCGGATCAGAATTGCATAGCGACGGTCACAAAATGCACCAACACCATTCAAGTTTGGCTTTCTACCATGCATAAATTCATAACAAGTTTTATTTAATCTTTTAACAGATAAAACACGATTAAGGATATAACAAGTTGTGGCAACAGCTTCAGCCCAGAACACCACGGGAAGTTTAGCATCTGCTAGCATGGTTCTTGCTCCTTCGATTAGCGTTCTATTCTTCCTCTCAGCTACTCAATTTTGTTGCGGAGTATACGGGGCGCTGTACTGATGTTCTATCCCTTTCTGTAAGCAGAACATTTTCATCTGATAGTTCTTGAACTTTGTACCATTATCACTCCTGATGTACTTAACCTTTCTCCCAACAATATTTTCAACCTTGGTAATCAAGTTAATTACTAACTGAACTGTCTCATCTTTTGCCTTCAGAAAGTATACCCACGAGTATCTAGAGTAATCATCGGTTACAACCAAGCAGTATGATGTTCCACCTAGACTCTTTACATTCACGGGACCAAAGAGATCCATGTGAAGTAGATCTAGGGTACTGACAATTGAGTTAACCTTCTTGGAGTGATGAAGTTTTTTGTGTTGCTTTCCCTTCTTGCACGACAAGCATTGATCTTCAAAGTTAAAATTCTTCAAGGGAACACCAAGCACCAGCCCATTCTTAACAATGTAATTCATTTTGCGAAGATGTATATGTCCCATTCTTCGATGCCATAACTCTGACTCGGACTCAGTTGCCTTTGACAGAAGACATGACTCTTCTGTTGTCATCTCAGTTGACCTCATATCCATTACATATGTGTTCTTTTCTCTTGGAGCTCTCATCACCACCCAGGCCTCTGGTATCTTGAAACCAGGATAAAGGACGATTGCCTCATTTTTAGTAAAAAGCACCGTGTATTCTTTGTCACAAATCTGAGACACACTCAACAAGTTATGCTTCAACTCTTCTACAAAATTCACCTTCTCTAACTTCATTCTTCCATTAGTCACAGTTCCAATACCACTGATTCTTCCTCCACGCTCTCCAGCGAAACTAACCCTTCCTCCTTGAACAGATTTCCAATCACGTAACAAATTCTTGTTATCAGTCATGTGCCGGGAACAGCCATTGTCAACAACCCACAGATTGTTTACAGCCCTGTTTGACTGTTCATGCACAATTAATGAAATATATTAAAATCTGGGGACCCAATACCTACTGGTCTTGGGTCGATTAAATCTGTTGATCGGCATCCAGTACTTTGGTTGCCCAAAGTTAGTTTGAGGATGGTTTCTGTAAGTTCTGAAAGGAAACCTTCTAGAGGACTGTCTATGAGGCCATCCAAACCTTAGCCAGTTAACAGAATTATAATTGTTGGTTCGGTTGTTAACTGGGAAAAAATGAGACCGATTTCTTTGAAATCTTGGATTAGTCCAATGTCTAAATTTGGTGTGTTCACATTCTTACCAGTATCATAATTAATATTCATGTTAATCTCAGTTTTCGGAGGCCTCATACCTCTAAATTTTCTCTGGTTTAGAGGACAATCAGCAATAAGGTGTCCTACTTGATTGCATCTGAAACAACTTCTGTTTTCAACTTTCGTCTCAACAGTTGTTGCAGATGTCGAGGTTGCATTACTACCCGTTTGTCTAACATGTGGTGGGACAAACGGATTTAGGGAAGATTTCTTTTCATCGGGCTTATATTTCTCCCCACATTTTAGTAACACTACCTCTTCTTTTATCTCACCCAATTCGGATGACTTGTCCGAATTTGATGAGACAGAGCTAGGAACAGAAATCTCAACATTAGAAATTGGCTTACTCGTTTCGCTCTTATTAACTTCAGGTTCTTTAGTCGAAATTTTGACTGGAACTGTCTGACTAATCTCAACATCAGCAGATTTCTGATTACTAGGATTATAAGTATAGTTATTGTTATACGGTGGTGGAACTTCAGAAAATCCAATTTCCTTTGTTGACTGGGGAACGTTTAACACTTATGATGTGATCTAGCATTGCTGAAGAATTTCTAAATTGTTCAATTTTTCTGTTTAGTTCCACCACTTTAACCTGGTAATCAGCTATCTGTTTTTCTTTTTCAGCAATTAGTTTGGTTTTTTCTTCTAATACTTCATAACTAAGATCAATTACTTGTATTTTTTCAGCTAGACTGGCTTTAAGACTTCTGATATCCTTTTCACTAGCTTTTATTTTTACCGAGTAACTGTTTTCTCTAGTTTTAGTACAGTGATGATCTTCTTTTAAGGTTTTAAATTGTGTGTCCAAACTAACAAACTGATCAGTTATTGTTTTCAATTGTTCAGACAGATTTTCACATTGTACACAATGAAGTTCAGAACTTACCTCAGAGAGCTGATCGTTCACTTCTGCCATATATGCTTGATTTTCTCTCGTCTCCTTATCACTTCCTCCAGTTTTGATGTTTACCAGATTAGCCTATTCGAACACTTCCTCAACTTGTGTATTCCAGTTGTATCCACCATTCTGTCTAGATACCATAGCCCTATTCTCACTACCTCCCCCATTCTGACTTCGTTCGACTCTCTCATTTGTACATTCCTTAGCAAAGTGGCCATTTTGTTAACAGTTGTAACATCGAACCTTTGATTTATCAAACCCTAGTCTTTCTCCAATGAACTTTGTACCCGTTTTCTTCATGAATCTCTTGACCCTTCTTACTATCATAGTCATCTGCCACTGCAGGTCCATCTCTTCCAAATCATCAGCATCAATCTAATCATAGTCTTCATCCAAAGTTGCAGGGTCGACTATTTTACCTTTGATGTAGTTCTCATAAGATGCAATGAAGGATGCATATAGAGCAAACTGCTGTTCGACTGATTTAACACTCATGGGCATCTGTGAATAGTTGTAGCTTGGAACATTTGACGAGAAATTTCCAGTTGTGGCTTGAGGCTTTGAAGGATTATAACCTCCAGCTACGAAACATACGTCGCCATCCATATTGAGAATCACATGACCATCTCGAGTTGAGTTTGAGTTTGAGTTTGATTCTCCCTTTGAGTAGTAGGCAGAGGATTCTGATTTTGAACTTGAGCTTGGAGAGACTTTCTCACCATACATTCCCGGATCCTGAACCTGATCAGTTGGTGTCTCCTTCCAAACCATGTTAAGTTCAAAATTTCGTAACTTATTGACAGCTGTTTCCAAATCAATCTTGTCAAAGTATTTATCCTCTCTCATCAGAACCGTGTACATTTCCCATTTCGGTGGAAGAGCATCAAGAAGTTTTTCTACTATCACTTCTTCCTTGTATTCAATGGAGTAATTACTGAGTTCGGTCATCAAGTGATAATATCTTGTGATGATATCGTCAAGTGATTCATTTTTTAAATAATAGAATACAGAAAATTAGGTTTTTAGCAGCTTTGTCTTGGAAGCACGTATCCCCACATTACCTTCATATCTATTTTCTAGTGCTTCCCACAGCTCTCTAGCAGTTTTGTACTTCTTGAAGGTATGAAGAATCTCTTGTGAAAGAGCCATTGTTATTGCTGCATGAGCTTTACTCTCTGCCTCATACATTTTCTTTTCCTCCTCTTCCATCTTACTGTACTTCTTAATTTGTTCACGACCTTCAAACAAGGATGTTGGTGGAATGTATCCGTCTTGAATGCAAACCCACATCTTAGCATCTTGATAATTCACATACTGTTCAAACCGATCTTTCCATGCAACGAAATCGGTACCCTTAAGCATTTTCGGAGCTTTGGTTGCTGAACCGGCTTCAACCTCCATTTTTACCAGTTCTGTAATGTTTATTGAAGTCATAGTTGAAATAAACACGACTCGAAATACAAGGAAAGTATTTTTTTTTTTATAATCAGTGATTAGATAGCGAAGTTATCTTAACTTCGCCTGCGACAACTTCCCTTGTGCTTATCTTCACTTGTACTTAACTTCGCTCTTCTTAACTTCGCTTGCACTATAACTTCGCTCTTCTTAACTTCGCTTGCACTATAACTTCGCTTAAACCTTATAAGTTTGCTTAAACCCTACGAACGATGACGACAACTTCTCCTGATGAACACAAGTTTTTGCAGGTTTTAATTGGCCATATTGCGAGTTATGTGAAGGTGTATTGGATAATATTTGATGGTGGGAGATGGGCAAGACACAAAAACAAGGTATTTCAACGTAAACTCGTTCCGCGAATAGTTAAACGGAACGATCTTAGCACCCGTGTGATAATCCCGAACCACACAATCACGAGCAAATGCTTTGGTACCAATTGTACGTTCCCAGCTGGATCTACACAGGATTATCTCGTAACACGAGAGTGCGGAATCCCCTCGTAATACAGTACGAGCGTAAGATATATAATACGTTGAACCGAAACACAAACACACGTTACAATACTAATAAACACGATTGTATTGCAACACCACGTGATATTGATAATCACTTACACGTTTATCTCCAAAAATCATTTCAAAACCAAGCCGAAGTGAGGTTTAAATAACATCGACAACTTCGCCTAACATACTAGGCGAAGTTGTCATAACTTCGCTTGTCTCCAAGTTCTCCTACATCTCAGTCGAACTTGTGTAAAACCATATTCAAAACTAAAACAAACAATCTGACACGATTACAAACACATACAAAACACGAGATACTGAACTACTGACATTATGCACCAACAATTTTTTTTTTTGAAAAACATTTGCATGGGAATACTTTCGAGAAGCTTAAAAACTGACCATGACCAAAGACCTCTACTTGGCATTAATAATAGCAATACATTATTTACAATTCCGTCTTTTGCGCACAATCAAGGCACTCTAAGGCAAAAAAATTTAATTTTTCCCCCATCCCTACACTTGAGGTTGACATTGTCCTAAATGTTTAAAATTTAGCATTTAAAAGAACGTTAACGAGGACGGGGTTAAAATTGACTGATAATAAATTTTAAAACTGGGCTTAATGTGATGGTCTTAAAAATTATGCAACTATACAATTACACTTTTAACAATAAAACTAATAAAGCAAAAAAGAATTATGAAAACAAAATCACCTGATAAGAAAAATAAGCCACTCAAATATACTCTTGGTTGCACTCAACAAACCCGGCTCTTCAATTCACTCAACAGTATCTGCAAACTCTCACACGTGTAGAAGCACGCTTCTCACAACCATTAGGATAGGTCTTTTAAATAGGTTGCAAAACTGTTGATTATAATTACCAAGCGTAGTTAAATAAATTTCATAATTAAATTTGTTAAACGAGTAAAAATGTTAAAAGACCTAACTCACTTTCGTAGGAATCACGATTGCATTTAGCATATGCAACAAGCCCTTTAAACCCCCCGGTAGCCCGGGTGGACGAGTAAGGTTTCGTGAGGGTTTTTAGTGAACTACACCCACAAAGTTCAAATACAACAAAAATATACACGTACCTGAATCAATCGTAGCAAAAGGAACATGAAAGTGTGCCGGATATCCGAAACCTCGTAACTTAAAATTCTTTCACCAAAACACTATAAAACTCCGAATTTTCCGTGTGTCATCCACACACTTGACTTTTGCTACAGTGGTACACTTGGAAATAAAACGGTTAAACGAACTAATAAAATAAAATTAAATACAAACTGAAAATAAAATCCGGGTTGCCTCCCGGTCAGCGCTAAGTTTTTGTTAAGGTCTTCAGCCGGACCTTTACCTGATTGAGCGGTTATGGTGGTCTAATGGAACATTTACCTATCGAATTTCCCATATAAGCTTGGTAGTTAGGTTGCCTCAACTCTGTTTCCTCTTTCATGTTCATTAAGTCTAATGAACTAAAGCGTGCCGGTGTGAATGCACATTTACCTTCAACGTTTCCCACATATGCTCGGTAGTTCACACATCGATCCTGCAACCTCTTTCTTGAGATTAAAACACTAGGATTCGATCGTGGTCGAACTGAATATTTTCCCACCGAATTCCCTGTGTATGCTCGGTAGCTAAAATTTTGTGCCCATACTTCTTCTCTGTGGTGGACATGTGTGTAAACCGAATACAAGGCCACTTCACCATATTTTATTCAAGGTCTTCCAAACTCACTTTCCTCTTCTTTGAACTTGCACCATGACCCCAATCTTCATTTATATGCGTGACCAAAATGGGAGAACGACTGGGTTTCACCTAGGTTACTTCAGTCACCGGTTCTTTAAAGGTTACTATGTCTTCAATCGGGTCTAAACATTCAACTTCATGCCCCAAAAGATCCGAACTCTCCCTCTTTATATCCTCATTATCAACCATAACTGATGCATTCATTGGCTCTTCGGTAACAAGAGGAATTGGTGTGGTATTATTCTTCAAAACCAGATCCTCACATTCATTCTCTGAAAGATCACAAGCCTCTTCTATCACTTTCTCATCAACCATGGCACCACTAGCCAACTGCTCCCGATTTCGTTTTATTTGGGACACATCTTCAAATAGTTGACTCATCAGTTCATCTTGGGAAGCATTATAAGTTTCTTGAAGTTCTAACCTCTTATTTTAAACCTGATTATTGAGCTTCTTGATCGCTCTTCATTTCCTTAAGAAAATCCATAACGTCTTTCCAAGACTCTTCTTTGTTACTCGAGGAATCTTCTTGATCTTGCTGATAATTCCTTTGATACATACCACCATGATTATAATATTGAGGGTCCTCCTCGTATATTGGTTGAGGATGTTCATGGTAGTTGTAGTCCTCCTCCTCTTGATAACTTACAAAAGTTGGCGTATCGGACCCTTCACTATCATACTCCGAATCATCCTCAAACTGGTAACAATTAATTCTCTTTTGAGATTGAGAACTGCTTTGATACGAGTTTTCATGGTTACCTGTTGTTGACCCAAAATAACCCTTATAATCAGATTGAGGCGATGAATAATTTTGGTACCGCATGTTGCGACCCTGTTGGTTGAATATCCTTTGGTTATCTGACTCGTAGAAGCCTTGAGAGTTTGGTGAAGGTGGGCCATAATATGAATGTGTATGGTACGAGTTATCGTCCTCCACGGCCTTATATCCTTCATGTGGGTCATAGACCCAACTCCACGTCATCTTGAGTTACCTACACACATAAGACACACAAATACCAAGCGTAAAATCAACGAAGAAACAATTAAAAACAAAATTTAAAAACTAAGCTAAACTAGCACTTTGCGCGTTGATTCCCTGGAAACGGCGCCATTTTGATGTAGATGTCGTGCTCTAATCAAAAACAAGTATTTATAAGACTTAAATACCTATAACTAGTATGGGTAAGTAAGGTCATCTCCACAGGGAATCAGTGGAAAGTGCAAGTAAAGTTCATAATTATTAATTAATTAACTACGGTGGACAAACGATGTCAAGCGGTTTATCAAGATATTTATAATAACACACGATTACTTTAAACGAACTGTAAACAATTATGAGAAAATGATTCACTTCAGGTTCAGGTAATGTGATGACCAACTAATCACAGATTCATAAGATCAATTGCGCAGTAATTACAAAACCTAACAGTTGGGTTGTGAGGACAAACAATACCCTAAACGAATTGTTGACACAACTGAACTCCGGTTTACCCAATTACCAGTTTAAAATATGAAAATCAGTTATAAGCAATGACTAACGATTATTGGTTCAATGACATAAGACCTAACCCTACATGTGATGAACACAACCAGAAAAGTAATGCAAAGTTTGACAATCAAAATCATAAACTGTTTAAACAATCAATTCGTAATGTAAAACAAGATTAAAAACAATCAATCAAGTTCATACTCATTCAAAACATAGAATCTGATCAAAGTTAACCCTAGCCTAAAGTGAATACAATGGTTTTAGCCTAACATTGGAATCAAGAAGGATTCGCTTATCTGATGAGAGGATGAAAGCATGCGATGAACAAACGAATCGGAGGCTTCGGGATGATGCAAAATCGTCCTAGGGCTTGTACTTGGTTGAAGGAATGAAGGATAGGTCGAATGGGGGCTGAAAACTCAATGTAATAAAGTTTGGTTTTAATTTCCCGTGTGGAGGACTTTAGCGCGGCGCTAAAATCCAGGGGGTGAGACTTTAGCACGTCTCTAATGTCTGCTTTCCTAATGTGAGTCTTTAGAGTATCTCTAAACTCCCTTAGCGTCGCGCTAAGGGTGTCTAACAGAATTTTCTTCATTTTCTTCATTTATTTTGCATCGGAAAGCTTGCCAATCATTATGAGTCTTCTACATCTTCGTTCCAAGCCCGGAATTCATCCCGATAAGCGTCCTTAACGTCAAGTATCCTGAAACACATAAACACACTTGAAATACCAAAGTTCATACCCCAATATTTAAACTAAAAGTAAACAAATAATATAATAATATACACGACTTTTTCCAGACCATCAATCACCTTTTTATTTTCTTCAGTATTACCCATACTTCTCAATTTAATGTGTTGAAACAAATATGCACAAATTTTAATACTTCCCACTTGATGAAAATGTTAGTGCACGGTTTTGCGTCTCGAGTCTTTGTATTTATTGTTAACGTATTTATCATTTTCGTTTAATGTAATAAACAATTATTTCATTTTATAGTTCGTTAATGTAATGTCTAGTTCGTTAAGGATGTTTAGCAAATTAGATCTAAGTTATTTCCCTCCTGATTCGTTAAGGATGTTTAACGAATCAGGGGGTGATTTGCTAAGTTTATTTCATTAAATGTATTTAACGAAGTAGACTCTAGTTCGTTATGGAATGTTAATGAACTAGGTCAATCTTCTATATATAGTGAACACTGTTCACTGTTAATTTAAGTTTTGAGTTTAACTTTACCGAATTGCTGTCTAATTCTCTCTCAAGATCATCCTCATACTAATATTATTAATCGCTTACATACATACAACTAATATATATACAATCAAACGTGATAATGAGCTAGATCCCTTCTAGGTTAATTATAGATCAGATCTGAGATCTGTTGTTAAGATTAATAGAGGAACAAACAAGTGGTATCAGAGCTTTCGGTGCTCGTTTAAGCTTGATTTGGATGTTAATTTGGTTTATCAGAGTGATAATCAATAGTGTTTATGTTAAGTTTCTGATAAATTTGAATTTGGATTAAATAGAGTATTAATCGGATAATTAATGGATTGTTTGGAGTAGATTTGTGGTTGTTAAGGTTTTGGAAGGTTATTGTGAGTTGGAATTGGATATTGGTTTGGTTTTGGATTGAATTGATATTGGATCTGTATTGGCCGAAAATAGAGGATTGTTTTGGTAAAATTGGTTTTGATTGATGGTTAATTGAGTTATGAGTGAGGTTGAATTGGATTCGCGTGGTGTTTCCGAGTGTTTTGATCAGCTATTTGTGTGATTTGGTTGAGAATTGATTAGCATTACAGATTTTGTTTCTGGGTTTGATGTTCTTCAATTTCCAGAAATCTGGAAATCTTCGTTTGAAGATTTGAAGATTCAAGTCTAATTCGTTCATTTTAGCTTGATTCGTTAAGTCATTTAATTCGATTCGTTAATATATTTAGCTTATTCAATATGAATTTTGGTTGATTCGTTAACCAGTTCGCTATACTATTTGATTTGTGTCAACTAACTTGTGTGACACGTGTCTTACCTCGGAATTTGAGTTATAACAACCTTTGCCACGTGGCATTCGTTGTCAGAAGTTTGTTACAATCGTTGTAACTAACTGATTTGCTATAAGTTGATTCGTTATCAACTATAGCCGGTTCGTTATCTAATTCTCTAAGCCTCTCTTTGTGATTCGTTAAAGATAACTTTCTGATTCGCTAAGCCTATCGTTAGTGATTCATTTAGCTAATTCGTTAGTTGACTTCTTAGTTGATCATCTGATTCGTTGATCAATTCATTAACTTTTATTCTGATTCGTTACCTGATCAATCTTAAATTCGTTAAGGTGTGATTCATCTAACACTGTTCACAGTTCGTTACAACTGTTCACAGTGCGTTAATTCAAAATTTTCAACTTTAACCCTTGGAGTTTGAAATTTATCATTTCTCAAACATGGCTGGTATGTATGCACCAGCTTCACAGATAATGTTAATGAAACAAATGTTGCAACTTGATACCGAAATAGGTTCACATTCGAAATGTCCAAGATTGATGAAATTTAGTGACTTTGCTAAATGGGAACCTCGTTTTCGTGCTCATTTGGGTTTTGTTCATCCTGACTGCTCATATTGCTTAGATGAGGTATATATTGTTCCAATGATTGAGATGGCACTATTGGTTTTACTCCTAAATATATTTCTCAATATTCACAAGAAGAGAAGAAAGCATTAGAGATTGAAATAAAAAACTTATTCTACTCTTACTATGGCTTTACCCGAACACATATTTCACCAAGTGGGTAGCATAAAGATCTGTGCTTCCTTATTTCAACATATTTGTATGAGTGAGTATGGGAAATACAGCTGAGAGTAAGAAGGTAATGCTTAAGTTTCAATTTCGAAACTTTAATTTGTTAAAAGGAGAAACAGTAGAGGAGATGACTACTAGGTTCAATCACTTGATTGCTGAGATGGACAAAATGGGATTGGAAACTTCTGAGGTTGACAAGATTGACACGATTAAGAGTGCACTACCAAGTTCTTATTCAACATTCCTAATGGTTTTAAAAGAGAATAACTATTTTGCGAATGAAGACTTGACTGCCACTGAATTCTTGCAAAAAATTGAAGCAAGGGAATATGATCTTACGTGTCAGAAATCCTCCAAGGATAGTCAAGATCCTGCTTTCTATGGTGGTAGTATGCCTCTAAGTTCTACCATTTCCCCTATCACTGCTTTTCTCACACAGCATGCAGGTGAAAATGAAACAACAGTTTATAATGATCCAAGAGCATGTTTTTACACAGTTGGTAATTCCGGACCACCTGGTGTTTCTGTTGGATCTGGAAATTCATCTACTACTAATCCATTTGCTTCACCACCTAGTGTCAACATGAAGGAAGCTGAACAGAATTTTGCTTTTCTAACAGCTTTCATGTCCTCATATGAAAACTTAGTGAGTAGTAAGATAGCCACAAGTGATCTGACCGATGAGGATTATGATTACATTGATCCAGATGATTTAGAGATTATGGATTTAAAGTGGAACATGGCTATGATAGTTCGTAAGGTTAAGAGATTCATGCAAAGGACTGGTAAAGATCTTCCTGGTTTGAACAAGAAATTGGGGTTTGACAAATTAAAGTGAAATGTTACAATTGTCAAGAGTTCGGGCATTTTGCAAAAGAATGTGACAAGCCGAAAAAGGAGTATACTGGTCCTCGTGGTCAAAATCAAAATTCTTCAACACCATGAGGTAATGATGCTGAAAAGAAACCGTCTACTTCTGGGTCACATGCAATGTTAGCTGATGGAAATGATTGGTCACAACGACTACTGAGTAATGATAATCAAGCTAATTTGGCTATGTTTGGGCTGACTAAAGACTTTCAATATGCTAGTGGTAGTGAGCTGTCCTCTTACAATGATTCTGGATCTGATTTCTGACGACTCCTATGATAAGACTACAACTGTGTTTGCTTGCATGGAAAAGATCAATGAGGTTAGTCATTCTATCTATGCTACTTCATATGTAAAAGTAACGTGTGTTGAATGTGAATCTAACAAACCTAAGTTAGAATCTTTAAAGAATCATAATGATAATTTAGTAAGAGAAATTGCTTCAGTAAAGGATACTTATCGACAATCTCTTGAATCTCAAATGAGATCTCGTGAGAAGATTGAAGCATTGTCGACAAGTAACCATGATCTCAAGGCTGAGTTATCTGTGAAAATGACTATTAATGACCAAAAGTTTCAAGAAATCCTTAAACATAGATTAAAGATAACCGAGCTTGAGAATGAGGTTCTTGAGTTGAAGAACAAATTGGGTAAATTTCGAAATTCTTCTTTCTTGTTGAATGAAATTATTGAAGTATCTGGAAATCAAAAGGATTCAAAGAAAGGCATCGGTTTTGTTGACATTCCGCCACATTTCCACAATGACTATAAAATTAATCCTTTTGCTAAACGAGAAGAAGAGGTAATTGTGAAAGAACCTGTGATTTCAGAAAATGCTAAACTTGTTAAAACTGAAACTGTTAAAACCCAATTTGCTCCTCAAAAACCTCATGTTGAAAGCAACAAAGTTTTTGTTGAGAATGTTGACAAAGTAATTATTGAGGATGTGTTTGAACCAGAGGTTATACACAAGAACAAGAACATTCCGAGTTCTAATTATATTCTTTGCGAGCCTCATGAATTTCAGGAAGCTGTGTATGGTTCACACAAGCCTCATGTGACAAAGACAGAACAAGTGAAAGTTAAACCTGTGAGGGCAAAGAAGTTAGAAAAACTGAAAATTTCTGATGAGGACTTGATGTGTTTCATTAATCCTCCTAGTTCTAAGCTATCATCTGCTACAGTTTTTAAGTTGAAGGGTATGGACACAATGTTCACTGAAAAAGATATTCCGATTAGTATCATTAAACCGAAACTAACTGAGAGTGTCTTTTACAATGAAACTGACAAGTTGAAAGAGTTGGAACGTCAATATGTTTGTGCCAAAACATCAAATTCATCAGACCCGGTATTTAAAGCAAAACAATTGTTGAAACAAGCTAAAAAGGTTTAGTTTGTTAAATCAACGGGAACAGATACATTGAAAAGTTTTTCCAATTGCTCTAATCTTGACTTTTATATGAAAAAAAAAATCTGTCACTTCTGTTGATTTGGCCAATCATTTCACTGAAAATATAAGTTATCAACCTTCGGTTGCATATGTTTCTGCCAGACCTCAACATGGTCATGTTGACATGCGAAGTTGCTTTTTGTGTGGTCAACAAGGTCATGTAGTGAGAAACTGTGGTCAACAGAAAACATTAAAATCTCCATCCTTTTATCAAGGACCATTCAAAACCAGTTCATGTGATAAAGGAGATCTTGAAGCGACCTGTGCCATGTGAGGATGATACACATATCATGTTTTCAAACGTGCATCCTTGTAAAGTAATTCATATGAATGAAACTCATGGTTTGCTGAACAACAGTTGAAATCTGTTCAAATTAATGGTCAAAGAGAAAACCCAAAGGTGCCCAAGACTGAGGCCTGGGCTGCCTTTTTGAACTAATCACTTTTACTTTGTGTGTAGGGTACATCCAAGACTGTGTCGGGTGAAAACTGGATAATGGATAGTGGATGTTATCGTCATATCACTGGAAATCTCAACCTATTGACCAACGTAAGAAATATTCAAGGGGGTTATGTAGCATTTGCTGGGAATTCTGGGGGCATGATCACATAAGAAGGTGAAGTTTCAAATGGTCACATTACTTTTGAAAAGGTCAATTACTGTGACAAGGTGGACCATAATTTATTGAGTGTGTCGCCAATCTGCGATAAGAAGTACACCACTGTATTTACTGATAAAGAGTGTCTTATTTTGAAACCGGGATATGTGATACCCGAGGACATGGTTGTCATGCGATCACCACGATCAAATGCTATTTATGTCTTAAATATGAATTCTAAAGTATCAAGTCTATCGAAACATGTTTTGTCTCCAAAGCAACCGAGAAGGATTCTATTCTATGGCATCATAGAATGGGTCACATACATGTTCGAAAGATGAATTATTTAATGGCTAATGACTTAGTTGAGGGTGTATCGTTGAAGAACTTTAAGTTATCTGATCACTACATTGCATGCAAAAAGGGCAAGCAGAAGAAAAAGTCTCATACTTCTAAGTTATTGAATTCTATTAATACTCCTCTTGAACGACTTCATATGGATTTGTTTGGTCCGGTGAATCGTGCAAGTATTTCTTGGGATTGGTATTGTCTGGTTGTCACTGATGATTATTCAAGATACTCATGGGTGTTATTTATGAGTTCGAAAGATCAAACACCCATTTTGGTACAAAATCTTATCACTAAGATCAAATCACTATACAAACACAAGGTGAGAAGAATTTGTAGTGATAATGGTACTGAATTCAAGAATATTGTATTAGATTTCTTTTGCATTCAAAAAGGAATTCATCGAGAATACAGCGCATCCTATGTACCACAACAAAATGGTGTTGCTGAACGAAAGAATAGAACTTTGATTGAAGCTGCAAGAACTATGCTTGCTGATTCTAAGCTTCCTGTCCAATTCTGGAATGAGGCAATGAATACAGCATGTTATACGCTTAATCGAGTTTTAACTGTGAAACGACTCAGGAAGACAAGTTACGAGCTTTTAAACAATCGAAAGCCTAACTTAAAGTACCTGGAACCTTTTGTGTGTCCTTGTACAATGCTGAAGAAGGATGCGAGTAAATTTGAAGAAAAGGCTATCGAAGGTTATTTCTTGGGATATGCATCTCCAAAGAAACGAGTATTTAATTTCACTTCTGGTTGTGTTGAGGAATGGTATCATGTGAACTATCAAAAGTACACCACTCCTCCTCAAGGGAAAGGTCCCGACTGGATGTTTGACTACGATGGCTTAATTAATTCATTTACTCCTTCAACTGAGCACAATGATGAAGATCTGGTTCGAGCATATTTTGAAGATCATTTGGCCATTCCAAGATTTTTAAGTTCTATTGATGTTGAAGCTAAAACTTCTGCTCCAACTGAAGATCCATGTGATGATAATCAGGTTGATAATGTATCCACTTCTTCTGATGACAATCAAGCTGATGATCCAGTTATTGAACTTGACAGTGATAATGTTTCATCTCCTGAACTTGGTGAACAATACACTAACTTATTTGATAATGTTGTTGTTCCTGAGAATCCCACTCTTCGGATTCATGGATATCATCCACAGGAAAACATCATTGGAAAACTTGATGTGGGAGTAAACACACGTCATCAAGTTGCTTCATCAAGTGAGAATAACGTATTGTGTGCTTATGCAGATTTACATTCCTCTGGAATTGTAAATGTTGCTAAATTCACTTGCTTTCTATCCCAAGTTGAGCCAACGACACCTTGTATGGCACTTCAAGATCCTTCTTGGGTAGAAGCCATGCAAGAAGAATTACAGCAATTTGCACGTTTGGGTGTTTGGGATTTAATTGACAAACCTGGTAGAGTCAAGAAAGCTGTTCCGACTAAGTGGGTATTTAAGTGTAAGAAAGACGATCGTGGAGTGATCGTAAGAAACAAGGCATGATTAGTGGTGCAAGGTTTTCATCAGCAAGAGGGTATTGATTACACAGAAGTATATGCTCCAGTTGCAAGATTAGAGTCGATTCGAATCTTTCTGGCGTATGCTGCTTATAAGAATATCAAGGTCTATCAAATGGATGTTAAAAGTGCTTTTCTCAATGGTGAACTACACGAGGAAGTGTTTGTTTTACAGCCTCCTGGCTTTGAAGATCCTGATTATTCGGACCAAGTTTACTGATTAAACAAGGCCCTGTATGGTCTACATCAAGCCCCGAGAGCTTGGTATGGCACGCTCGCCGACCATCTGACTGATAATGGCTTCAAACGACGGAGTGTCGACTGCACTTTATTTCATAAGACTGTTGGTGATGATCTTCTCCTAGTTCAGATCTATGTCGACGACATTATCTTTGGGTCTACAAACGACACATTGTGTAAGGAGTTAGAGAAGTCCATGCAAACGAAGTTCGAAATGAGCTCGATGGGAGAGATGAATTTCTTTTTAGGGTTGCAAGTTCACCAGTCTGCAAACGGAATCTTTATTCACCAGACCAAGTATGTGAATGATGTCTTGAGCCGATTCAAGATATCTTCCGGAAAAATCCCTTTTACTCCTCTCCCCGTGGGTCACAATTTATCACCGAATGAATTGGAGGATACCGTTGATCCTACCCTCTATCGTGCTATGATCGGATCTATAATGTATCTAACGGCTTCTCGCCCCGACATTATGTTTGTTGTTTGTCTTTGTGCTAGGTTTCATGCAAGTCCCCGAGTGACTCACCTAGCTGCGGTTAAGCGAATACTTCAGTATCCGAGGGGAAATCCAGACATCAGGTTGTGGTACCCAAAGACGATAAATTTGAGCTTACTACCTTCTCAGACTCAGACTACGGAGGTTGCAAGATCAACTTCAAATCAACAACGGCAGGGTGTGAAGTTTTAGGAAACCGGCTTGTTTCCTGGTAGTGTAAGAAGCAGACAACGGTCTCCACTTCAACCGCTGAAGTTGAGTATGTTGCAGCCTTGAGTTGTTGTTCCCAGGTTTTGTGGATACAACAACATCTTTCGCGACTACGGTTGGAAGTTTCTTACTACTCCTATTTTGATTGATAATTCTGCTGCAATTTCTGTCACAAAGAATCCTGTACAACATTCAAAAATGAAACATATCGAAATTCGATATCATTTTATACGGGATTGCTTTGAGAAGAAATTAATCGACCTTGAGAAAGTACATACTGACTTTCAGAATGCCGATCTATTTACCAAAGCTTTTGATAAAACGCGTTTTCAATTTTTGCTTGGTTTAAATGGATTGAAGACCCTCGCTGATATCCTCAAACAAGGATGACTATCTTTCTTTTCTGTTAAATTTTATTTTTAAAATTATTTTGTTTTTAGGTTTTAGGGGGTGAAAACATTAGAAAATACAAATATAGTGTGCTTTTCGTTTGTATAGATAAAACCCAAAAACGTTAAAAATATTTTAAAAATCCAAAAACATTAGAAAATTTTGAAAAATCAAAAATATTGTGATTTCTTTTCTTTACTATTTTTCTTAAAATATGTTGAAATTCCAAAAACATTTTATGATTTGAAAAGTCAAAATGATTGTGTTTTTCAGTTTGTACAAAAAATCCGAAAATTCAAAAAGATTGTGAAGCTTGTTTTGTTTATGAAAAAAGTGAAAAAGACAAAAAGATTGTGTTTTTAAGGTATGTATAGAGAAAAACCAAAAAGATTTTTGCATATGTTCGCTGAAAAATATGTCAATTACCCAAATTTGAAGGACATGTACTCGTATATGTTTGGTCCTGACATTTATTTGCAAATGAGCGGGTTAGCCATTCACCTGATAATGGAAAGTAGTTGGGGCGTTCGTTATGCGTTTTAGATTATTTCTCGCTGAAAATTATGTTAGTTATTTAAGTTTGTGAAGCATGCTTGCATGTTTTGGTCCTATTATTCACTTGAGAATGGATACGATAGCCATTTTTATAGACTTAAGTTAACTGGGTCGATTAAATTTATCTTTATTTTGTTTATGCTCATCAAGATTTTGAGTTTTTGAAGCAAAAAGAGAAAATGATAGTACATTGACTATCTTGATCCCAAATCCAGCCAGAAATAAGCTTAAAAGACTGTGTGCTTAATTGCATTGGTGCATTGGTAGGTCTTAAAACAAACAAGTAGAGTAAAGTATGTGATATAAACATAAAGAAATGCCAAATTGAAAGAGGTGTGAGTCTCTAGCAAAAGTCTCGGTGAGGATGGCAGAAATGTAATAACCAGTCATACTCAAGCCTTATATGTGTTTGATCACCCAAAATAAAATAAAGCAAATAACAAGCTTTGAGGTTCTGGACACTATGAGTCTTTATGCGGCTTAATCATCTGGGTATTCATATGTATGAATATTTCACTCGCTTTTAGAGCAAACCCAAAGTCATTAAACTTAATCACTGTTGTACTTCGTACAAATCCAAATTACTGACTTGATCAAAATCCGTTGTTAGTCATACTTTGTTCCTCCCTTGCGCGCTTCTCAATACCATTAAGAAACGGACCTCAGGGGATACAATGTATATAAGCCGACAGATGGACTCGTGCATATTCACTCATAGTAACAGAAACTCAATGCATTGCTCATAAATCTTTATAAAATTCAAATTTTGATCAACTATATAATAGTTTAAGTCAAGTTGGGGTGATATGGCAAAAATCAAATTAAGCTTGAATCGAGATTAGAGGCTGACAGTTTCTGATATTCTGTGCTTTAATTGAACTGTTAATCATATCACAAAAACTCTTGAAAGTTTGTTATTAGATTTAAGTGGACAACAATACCAATGACCGACTTAACACCAGTCACAATATCGCTGAAATATAAAGCTGTGATGGACGGACATTTTGGTCAATATGATTCTCTGCTCAAACTCAACAAAAATCCAAAAATATGTACTGCTTTTGAAAATTATTCAAAACTACAAAAATATTTTCTTGTTTCTATTTTATCTTTCGGATAATTTTCTGGTAAATATTTAGTTTTATGTCGAAAAATTTAAAATACAAAAAGATTTTACGCTTTCATATTATTTAAGTAATTTAAATACCTTAATAGATATATCGAGATCAGCCACGCGCTCTGATATCAATTAAGATTATTTAATTCATTTAAGTTATCAATTTCAAAACGTGAAACGGTTTTTAAGTTATTCGATTATCGAGATAAAGGTTCTCGGTAATTCTTTTTAAGTTAGTGTTAATTATTTCAATTTATTAATTCCATAATTTATTTTAGTATTTAATTTAATTAATTTAATTTATTTAAAGTTAAACTTAAATAAAGTTTAATTCGCTAATTATGGATAACGAATTAGGTTGTTTTTTAACGAATTACATTCTAGTTCGTGACACGTAATTCGTTATGCATATTTAATGAAATAGACAAGAATAACTTCTAATTCGTGATGCCATGTGTGTATTTTAACATAACGAATCACCTGATTCGTTAGTTCTAAATTCAAACGAATCGGCTGATTCGTTACATTGGGAATCATGCAATGTCAGTATGAGGGACGGCGTGCATACGAACCGTCTCACTATTCACCATCTTCTTCATTCCTTGTGTACTGTTACTCTGCCAAAATTTCCTTTGAATTTTCGATCTTCGAATTTTGTTGATTTGATTATACCTTTGTGTTCCTAAGGTATAGACGATCAAACCTTCGTGTTTTTCGTCAAAAATGATAACGATTTGAAAGGTTAATTATGCAAGTTTATTACCGTGTTTTTGAGGTTTATATAAACCTTAATTTGCGTGCTTGATACCGTGTTAAGTACTATTATTTTGATGTCATTGTTCTCGGAATGTGATTACGAGATCCATAGTGGTCTTTGATCTTGCTTCATGTTGATGATTATGGGTATATCAGATTTCCAATTGCGTATTTTACTTATTGATAGTTCTTGGTTAATTTTGACCTTGACTATTTTGAGTCAAATATTAAGCTCCTTATGGCCATTCGTTATACTTAGCGAATTTGAACTAATTTGTGTCCAATTCGTTAAGTAATTCAAACGAATTAGAATAGCGAATCAGTAATTCTAACGAATCAGATTGGTATTCGTTAATTATAACGAACTAGATTTTTAGTTCGTTACCTTTTTATAGTAATTCTCTAATTCTTAATTCGTTATCTATTTACTTGATAGCGAACCAGTTGATTTGTTACAATCTTATAACGAATCAGACTGTGTCATTAACCAATGACATTTCAAATTTAATTATTTTAATAATGTAAAGTTTATTGATAAATTCATAAGTATTCAAATTATATAAAACCAATAGTGTTTATAATTTTTAAATTTACTGACAGTTGACGTTATTTATCCAGACTTATGACTGATAACATGGAACAAGATCCGCCTGTTGATGCACCACAACAAGTTCAGGATGCACAACAAGTTCAAGATGTTGATCAACCAGCGGAGGAAGTTCCTTTGCTTCCTTATGACCCTCGGCATAATGTGTGTGCGTTCGTTGATACAAACTTTCCTGAAGAGGATATCTTTGGTGGTATGCTGGCATTTGTACGCCGTTCTCGTATCCATTACGCTTTTACTGCTAATCCAGATATTAGATTCAGCATCGTTCGTCAATTTTGGAACACTGCTCAATATGTAGAAGCTGAGGATCATATTGCTGCTGTAGTTAATAACAAATTAGTTTTCGTCTCAGCTGAAACAATTCGAATAGTGTTACAATTTGATGATACCATTGATGATCCTAGTGAATATGATAAAGAGCTGATCAAGGGACTGGTTAGATGATTTTTTTATGCTAGCAGTCTTACTGCGTCTATGTAAAACAAGGCATACTTGTGTCCCCAATACAAGTATTTACTTCATGTTTTTATTCACTGCCTTGGTGGACGTAAGGCTGGGTTTGACGAATGCTGCATTGCGTTACAATCGGCATTTGTTGCACTTGTTCTAAACAAACGTTACATTTTATAGAAATGATCTTCGATCATATGAAAAAAAATTGTATTCCTGGAAAATGACGTGTGAAGTTCTTGATGTATCCGCGTTTCGTCCAATTATTTGTCAACGATGCTATCATGGATTTGGTGCTTGATCCGAATGATGAGAATGATAAGTTTAAATTAGATAACATGAAGGCAGATACAATGCGAAGAATGAAACAGTCCCGTCAATCTCGTCCTCCCAGATTCAAGAGATTGATTGGTCATCCTGCAACTCCTGATTATGTATGTCCTCCCGAGGATCGCTGGATCCATGATGACTCGGATTCCGAGCGTGAGGGAAGAGAAGGTGGGAACAATGATGGAGGTGATGGAGGTAATGGTGGTAACGGTGGTAATGGTGATGCAGCTCTTCGAGAACAACAAGCTGTAGTTGAAGCTGCGTTAGCTGCTACTATTGCTGCTCAACAAGAACGTAAACGAAAGGGTAAAGAGCTGGCAACTGAAAGTTCATCAAAGCGTCGAGTGTCGGCTGGAGCTGGCATCTCGTTTGGAGTTCAACCTCCAAGGTCGTCCACTCCTCAACGCCCGGCGGTGCCGCTTACTACTAGCACCCCGGAGCTTACTTTGATGACTACGCTTACGTCGGATCCACAACTTGGTATGATTCCTCATTCTGTCTTATCTCCTATACCAAGACCGACGACTGCCACTTCAGTGATTCCTCCTACACCAACGATGATGCCTCCACCAGATATTTCATTTTTGAGGCTCAGTCGACCAATGGGTCCAGTTCAGCCAGTTCCTCCTTCTTTTGCTGCATCACCACACGATCAGCAGATGAGTATGGTATTGAGTCTCTTGCATTTGTATGAAAATCAAATGTTTGCTGATCGTATGAATCAAGAACGTATGATGAAGAATCAGAAGAAGCTGCTCAGCTATGTTTCCTACTGTCAGAAATAAACAAAGGCCCTTCGTGAGATTGTTGAGTCTCGGGGGGTGAAAATCAAGGAACAAGAGGAGCTTATTCTGCAACTTACATGCATAGATGACACGCTGAAAAAGCTTAAGAATGATGATGAGGATCCGGATGAGTATGGTGTTGGTGGTGAGACTAAACAAACTCAAGACCCAGCTTCTGGTGCGAGTACGAGTTCTGTTGATGATTCGAGCAAGCAGGTTATTGTTTTTCATGATTATACGGCTGCCAAACCAATTGAGATGATCGAGGCCACTACGGTTATTTTTATTGATGGTGAGGGGATGGTTAGAAGTATGGTGAATGCCGATGAGATAGATGTGGGGCAGTTTGTGGAAAAGTCGTTGACACGAGAGCAGATTGCTATCTTGCTTGGTCTGAATGAAGACGAGATGACAGTGTTAGAAACTGAACCTGATGTTGAGGTAATTAATGATGATGAGATCTTAAATGATCCTACGGTTGAGATGAGTACGAGATTTAGTTATGAGAATGAGGAGGTCGAGGTGGAGGATGTGACTGCTGAGGAGTATCCTGACTTGTTTCAACACACAAACGTTGATCAAGGTGCTCCTGTATTTAATGAGAAAACTGTAAAAGAAGCAGAAGATCATCTTGAGAAGAATTCCAAAGGAAAGAATGTATTTGATATGAAATCTTATTCGATTCTCGATCCGTCTCTTGAGGAGATTCAGAGTTGGTTCAGAAATAAAACAGCTCGTAAGATCATCGAGGCTTACAGGTATGTTGATCAGGAACAAAAAGAAGATGTTGTTGCTCGAGCTAAAGCCAACCAGAAGACTACATTCAAGACCGTGTCAAACGTGCAAGGTGATATTATTTCTTGGATGTTTGATTATGAACTTAAGGTATGCATTGTTAAATGGGAGAAGGGTGTCTAGTACTACGAAAGGATGTCTGATCTTCTCTCATTACCGAGATGGGATGTGCGCACTTTGGCGTATCGTCCATTTATTAATAGTGGCGAGGACTACCATGCAAAACGTTTTCACCAACACTTGGTGTTTGAGGTGAATTATGGTTTTAAGTATTTTAAGCCACAAATTCCTATCCGTAAGCGAATCGATGAGATCGATCCAAAAACGGGATGGAAGAAGTTGGTTCGTAAAGTAAAGCCGCCAAAGACGATGAAGCGTGTACCGGTGAAGACAATGAACCAACATATGTATTTATCTTTCAACCACTGGTACTACGACAATCGTACTAACGAGGCCGTCATTGTCCTGGGTAAAGGGTTAAAGACTGAGTTGATCAAGATCATCGACCCGATGTGGCTAGTCAACTTAACCGAGACCGACAACGACGTGCTACACAAGAATAAGATATTGTTCGAGCGCAATGAAGACTATGATCTGGCTATGCAGTTCCAACGCGTTGTACGTGTTTGTTATGAGAATGGAATTCATAGTTGCAGAGACTGGCAGTCCAAGCGTTTCAAGTAAAGTAAAGACAAAGACAAAGAGCTCAAGACGAGGGGGTGTCTGTTAGTGCACGGTTTTGCGTCTCGAGTCTTTGTATTTATTGTTAACGTATTTGTCATTTTCGTTTAATGTAATAACAATTATTTCATCTTATAGTTCGTTAATGTAATGTCTAGTTCGCTAAGGATGTTTAGCGAACTAGATCTAAGTTATTTCCCTCCTAATTCGTTAAGGATGTTTATCGAATCAGGGGTTGATTCGCTAAGTTTATTTCATTAAATGTATGTAACGAAGTAGACTCTAGTTCGTTATGGAATGTTAACGAACTAGGTCTATCTTCTATATATAGTGAACAATGTTCACTGTTAATTTAAGTTTTGAGTTTAACTTTAACGAATTGCTGTCCAATTCTCTCTCAAACTTCATCCTCATACTAATATTATTAATCGCTTACATAGATACAACTAATATATATATATATATATATATATATATATATATATATATATATATAAAACATACAATCAAACGTGATAATGAGCTAGATCCCTTCTAGGTTAATTATAGATCAAATCTGAGATCTGTTGTTAAGATTAACAGAGGAACAAACAGAAAAATATTATCGGGTAATGCCATCATCAACGTGGGATATGACTTTGTTTCAATCTCTAAACCTTAATCATATAATCTAAATTCTAACAAGTACCAAACATCAACTCAATAACTCCTTGCAGCATCGTACTTTCGGGGCCTCGGGGGGAGCCAAGAGACCAAAGAAGCCGCGTAGCGGCGCTGTGGCTGGCTAGAGTGGACCGTGGACGCCGACGGACCGGTCACGGCGGTGGTTTAAGGGTTTTAAACTTTCAATATTATGTCTGATCTGAGGATGAGTACGTCGTACGTTAACGTCGTGCCTCCTGGCCTCCTAATTCATAACCTGGTAAACAAAATTGTAAATGGTTTATGGGCTTTCATATTTGGGCAATTGAAAATTGTAATTGGACCTTGTTAAAAGAAAGATGAAAAACAATTTATATATAAAATATATAATTTTAATATTTCTGGGCCTACCGGGTAGCCGGGCCTAGGTCCGTCAAACTTTTCGCCGTGGTAAATGGTCGGCCCTACTTTTGAACCCGTCTCCGACCCGAGATACATAAATTTTCATAACCAGTCATAAAGCTTCTTTAGATGTACACTAGCAACTTTTGCATACGCCATGCACCAAAATACTCGAACGTGATCAATAATAGGTTTCTTTTTTTGGAACGTTCATGGGGCGTTTGACAACTAGGGCTTGGGTGGGAGCCCGATTAATTAAAATATTTGAGTTTCTTACCACTTTTCGCACATATAATTTGGTGCCTGCATCGCCTTTAGAATACTCTGCACCATCCCAAATAAAGTTCAGTTTCATCTTTCTACCAAGTCATTTTGTTATGGTATGTATAAGGCAGTTAAATGCCGAATAATTCCACTTTCATCGCTGAACCAATTGAAATCACGTGAAGTGAATTCTCCTCCCCTATCGGTTCGGAGATTTTTTATTTGCAAACCTGCATTGGTCTCGATTATGGCCGAAAGCCTCTTAATACTTTTAACCGCTTCACCATTTTCTATCAATAAGAATGTTCACATATATCGTGAGTAATTATCTATACACATACGTATTACTAGAGATAGTGGATGAGGTTCTTCGACCGCATAAATCCCTATGAAACTACTCCAAAGGTTGGGTTTCTCTAAACAAGGCTGTGGTCGGAAACGAACGCCTCGTTTGTTTACTTACCAAACACGATTCACACAATTGATTTCCGTGTTCAACATGAGATAAACCTTGTACTAGTTCCTTCTTAGCCATCGATTTCATTAACTCAAAATTTATGTGCCCGAGCCTTGCATGCCAACTCCATGCATCATCTTGGATCTATTAGTGTAACACACTGGACCGCCAATCTTCATTCGTATTTTATATAGTCGTTTTTTTGTGGATCTCGTAACCTTCATGAGTAACCTTGTACCATCCCAAAATTTAAATAAATAATATTTTATATATTATCTCTTACGGTGGACAAGTTTACTTAAGATGGTAAATAAAATAATAATAATAATAATAATAATAATAGGGGGAGAGATAAGTAGGCTAGATTAGAGGGATTAATCATGGATTAGAAAGAAAAGATAGGCCTTAGTTCCATGGGTTTAAGGGAGTATAAATACCCCTTAAACCCTAAATCTTTCCATTTCCATCCATCTTATCCATCTTATTCTCTCTCTACACCTAAAACACACACACCCAACCTTTCCATTTTCGGCCGCAAGCAAGAGCAAGGATCCGGGATCCAAAATCAAGCCTTTTATTGATAGATCTTTGGTGTGCAAGCTATATACAAGCTAAATAGAAGATCAAGTCTCATAGCTAAAGCTAGTCGTAACCTAGAAACATCAAAAGGTATGTTCTATATGATTAAAGGTTACATTTTTATGAATGATTGGCCACGAAACTTGACCCTAGAGTATATTAGATCTAGATGTTTCATAAAAATACCAACTTTACGATTAATAAACTTCATGGACCTATGGAAATATACGGCAAAGACGAACCCTAGATCTAGCCTAGAAGTTTTAAACCTATAAAGGTCTAAGCTTTATGCCTAAAACGGGATAGATCTTGAGGCTGTGATAGTAATGGGTGTAAAACGGGTATGAATGATGATGATAAAGGGTTAAAAGTTCATGATTTGAACCATAGGACAAGTAAACTGGGCAAGGTGGAAACTAAAGATAGAAAATGAGTTGAACTGGGGGTTCTTGGCCAAATTTGAGAATCCTTGGTCAAACCATGTGGTTCTCGGTCAAACATGCAGTCACCAAGAGTTCTCGGTCAGAGTTCTCGGTGACCATGTGTTCTCGGTCAGGGTTCTCGGCCGAAAACACGGGTTCTCGGTTAAGTATGGATCTCGGCCAAATATGAGAGTTCTCGGTTAACCTAAGCGTTCTCTGTCTTGGGTTCTCGGCCACACAGTTCACTATTGGGTTTTGGGCAAAAATCTAGTTGGGCCCATGTACCATAATGGACAGTTGGACTAAGCACATATCTAACATAAAGCAAACTGGCCTATTATCTTAGGCTATGAAAATAAGCCCAACCTAGAAAATAATTTAAAATGTTAATGGAAAATGTGTTAAGACAGGTAATGAAAATAAAATTTTTCCAAGCTGACCTGGCTGCTTAACCCAGCCAGGGGCTCTGCCCCTTAGACCCCGCTAGGGGCTACCGCCCCTAGAACCCCGCTGCCAGGGGCACTGCCCCCGGACCCTCGTTCGTTGAGGGCAATAATTAAAATAGAAACACGATATGGGTAGTGATAGTTAAATTGATACGTGTAATTGTTATACAGTTAGTCGTGCACAGCTCAAGAAAGGGATAACCATAAACGGTGAACGTAACCGCATTCAGGTTAGTTTCTAGCCTCATTCCTTATTATGTTTTCTGGGCTGTGTGCATACTCGATGTGATTAGTTAATACACTTACCTTAAGTGGTAAATGTATGCCTATTATGATATATGTGTATGTTATAAAAGAATTCTTGACGATACATGAACGATCTTCGGATATTGCATGTACTGTCAGGAGATAGTTAGATGATGTGATTGTTTATATATATGTTGTATGTATGAAGTATGTACGTTATAGAATATGAGAATGAAAGAAATTATGTAAAATATATAAATGAAAAGGAAAGTATGATATGAAGGAATTGACGGTAAAGGGTGGCAGACCCTAATAATATCTGTGAAGAAGGGTGGCATGCCCTAATAATATCTACGAAGAAGGGTGGCAGACCCTAATAATATCTATGAAGAAGGGTGGCAGGCCCTAATAATATCTGTGAGGTTATAGGGCGAAAGGCTCTTTAAGGGTGGCAGACCCTAATAATATATGTGAGGTTATAGGGCGAAAGGCTCTTTAAGGGTGGTAGACCCTAATAATATCTGTGAGGTTATAGGGCGAAAGGCTCTTTAAAATGTATAAGTATGTATGTAAAGAAAGATAAAATATGAAGTATGAAAGAAAGAAACTATGAAAGAAGAATGAAAGTATATACTTACGTATGTATGAAAGAAAGTAAGGAAGGACAAGTATGTAATATAAGAACGTATCGTATATTGATTGTACTAACTAGAACTCACTCAACGTAGCTGACTTTTAGTATGCACTCAGGTGAGTAGAATGAGGCAGTTAGCTTGAGGAGGACACATGGCAGAGTTGGACGAAGCTGGCATATGAGAATTTTGCTATGATGTTTTATTTCTTTAATTTAAGTTATGTTTTAAAGACACAATATAGAGTTTTGTAACGAATGGCTAAGTTTTATTATTTCCGCAAAAGTTTTTAATTAACTCTGATATTTAGAACTGCGTTTATGAGTAAATCCAACGTCCAAATGTGAGGCACCGGTAACGGGGCCTTACAAACCTCTTGATCTCATCGTAAATGGTCAAAAGATTGTGTTTCATCCGAATGTCACATCCGGGCTCCGTTGCTTGACCGAGACTTATTATATTATTTTTTAACTCTCAAATTTAATAAATATCGATTAGCAAGTCTTGTTCACCTGATTTTCCTTAGAAGAAATTGAGCTTTTTCCATTGATTCAAACAAATGACCCATCTCCGAACTTAACCCTCCCGATTATGTTCTCGTTTAATTCTAAAAAATACGACCGGATTTTCTGTCATATGATTACTTGCCCCGTCATGCAAATACCATACATCATCTCCGACTCGATCGGTCTTGTATTTTTTTTATATCAGGTTTTCATTTAAGAACACAACTTAATGCATATACAGTGCATCATCAAAATTTTCACGGGCTTCGGTTTTGTTTACTACTTGACCATTTTAAACTCGGTCCGGGTAACCAGATGCAAAGTGACCAAATTGGTTACATCGGTAACATAAAATCTTTGACCTATCTTTCTTCACCTTTTCTTCCCCTCGACTTGATGACCATTTTTCGGTACTAGTGGTTCAGTCTTAATCATTAAAACGACCTCGATCATGACCTCGACCTCCTCGTCCTCGTCCTCGCCCTGAATTAGATTCAAAACTTCTATGACTTGATGAATAATATTTGCCGAATAAAAATTTCCTTGGTCACCCCTTGTATTTAATCCTCTCGGATTCGTTCCTCAAAGGCTCGGAGTCAACCTACAACATCTTCAAACCCAATTTATTGAGATCCAACATTTACTCAAGTGAATCAATCATCTTAATATACTTTGATCTCAGGAGACTTTTAAGAAACTTCTTTACCAGCCTCACTTCATCTATAACTTCGCCGAGAGCCACAAATTTCGAGGTAATGCTCGATAGCTTGCCCGCAAAGTTATCTATGAAATCTAATTCAGTTTGAAGACGTGTTTCCCTAACTCGTTCGACACTTAAGCATCGGTATTAATCGAATCTCACATAGTTTCAACGGTTTCTTGATCTCCACTTTGCATGATCAAGGTTTCTGGTACGAACTGAAACAACAAGGTCGTATGTCACACCCTCAAAATTCGACTAATGGTGTTTTACCATGAGGCATGTGACATACCAGGATCTAGCTCATTTGTTATACCAAACTACCAAACTTAAAATATTCAAAACATTTATATAAATCTCATTCAAACATTAGAAAACAAAATCCAAACCAAACAAGTTAAAACTGTCACGGAAGCGTTAAAGTAGTGGTTTAAAAACAATAAACAATTTGTTCCAACACGCACAACCCATCAGTGTAAACAATGTGAAACAAAAGTTCATGCGACAAGTGTGACTCCTAACATATGCAATGCAACCTGATCCTTAGCACAATGAGGAACCCAGGAAACAATAAATACTCAAGGGTCAACACGTGGTTGTTGAGTTCATAAGTTTTAGCAAAAAGTAGTATAAATAGTATATGTAGCATAAGTAGTGTATGTATAAGTAGATTTAGCATTTTTCAAATGTATCGGGGTAGCCAACCATTTACAAGTTACTAGACGTTTGAACTGAATCTGACTGTATGTATGCCTTCTTACCAGGTCTATCACAAAACATTGACCCATGTATGTTAGGACACTTTACACCCGTCCAACCTCCAGTTGAGTTTTAGCATGTGAGCTTTATCAAACCTAGTAGCACTACTTATAGTTACCCACGATCCCAACCTAACGGTTAAAGGTATGTAAGGACTTTAAGTGATATGAAGGCATATAGTATACACTTGTGATATATAAGAAACTATATAAATCCAAAACAAGTCACTGTGTTTTCCTCCAGAAAACCAGTAAGTATGTCCTTGTTTTCTTCCCAAAAACAAGTATAGGTCAATGTTTTGTTTTCAATCCATAAAACCAGTAAGGAAAATGTTTTGTGTTTTCCAACTAGAAAACAACTAACTAAAATGTATTGTGCTTTCAATCCAGAAAAGAAGTAAGGAAAATGTGTTTGTGTTTTCAATCCATAAAGCAAGTATACGAAAGAAGTTGTGTTTTCAATCCAGAAAATAAGTAAGGAAAATGTGTTTGTATTTTCAATCCAGAAAACAATTATATGAAAGTAGTTTTGTGTTTTCTCTCTAGAAAACAAATTGGAAAAATCATGAACTCACATGGTTTTGCATGTAATAGACTTTTCTAAAACCAAATTAATTCACTTGACTCATTAATTGTTACCTAGTACAAGTGTTTAAGCTATGAGAGTGTGTTCAATAGCACATGACTCTAAAACCCACGTATGGAATCACACACAAACTTAACCTGACGACTCGTCGATGATTGTAATTAATATCACTAGTTATAGGTTGCTCTATCATGCATCATATCACATCGTGATCAAACCATCAAGTAATTGTCATATATTTCAAATTTTTATCAAGCAATTTACAAGACAGATTATAGCATGTACAAACAGAATTTATTCACTAATCAAATCTTAGAAATAATTCTACAGAGTTTACCACAATAGCATATATGAATTAGGTTTCTCAAAATATGTTTAATATATTTTTTCGCAAGCATACAAAACTCACAATAATTCAATCATTTCATATAGATACCAACAGTTTAGCAGATTGCATAACAAAAAGTAGTATCAAGGTTCTCTCACTCATTTATCCAAATTGTGCAAGGCCAATTGGGTTGTATTCAAAACTCATAATACTAAGTTCCAGAAGTGGAACCAACCCATTTGGTTTTTTCATTAGGGACTTGTGGTGTCGGAAAAACAAACAAGACTATAACTCCCCGAATCAGCTTTGACATATGATTTTGTAAAATCTTAAAAAGTATTCAGAGCTCATCCAAAAATTACAAAATTTACCTTTATGGAAACTAGACTCATAATTCTATATCCTAAAGTCAAGAAGAGATCAATAATCATTGTTCAACATCGATTTATAGACCAATCAATAAACGAGAATGAGTCTGTCAGCAAACTATTGTCATCGAAACTCAAACCCTAACATGTTTATGACATTTCTAGGGTTCTAATTCATCAATTAACATCATAATCATCAAATATAGGGTTTATCAAGAAATCATCAAAAAAATGAAACTGGTACATGAAACTTACCAATTAATGTTAGGAATGATAAGAATCACTCAAAGACACCACCAATTGTAAGAATTGAGATTGAATTGAAGATGATTAGGGTTTTGGGTTTGGGATCATGAAAGAGATGGAGCAGAGATGTGTCGATGGTTTGGGATGGTTATTAGGGTTGGGTTATTTTATAATAATTATTTTAATCATATTTACAAGAATGGCCCTTTTAGAATGAATTTTGGCTTTAAACGAACCTTTTAACACCAACAGAATTATAATTGAATCATTACGACCACAACACTAACCTAAGTTTATAAAAATAAAGCCTCATTGTTATTTTATAATTACTATTTTATAAAAGCCGAAAACTTATAAGTTACGCTTAATTGATCGAAATTTCACACAACAAGCAACAAACTAAACACATAAACATTTGGCATGTAATTTCGTGTAGATAATATTATAAACATATGGTTGAGGTATTATTTTTATGTCATAACTAATAGCTTGTTAAGAAAGCATAATGTACTAAATCGTGTAACACATAAAATCATCTAGCACATAACAATTTGATCTGAATTATTTAAGTATATCTGATTCGACATAAATCACCAACGCGTATTAAAGAACTCATGTGTGTGACTCGTTATTGACGCGTGTAAATATTATGCATGACGTATTGACGTGTAGGATACCGGAGTTTGGGTTAATGGTGTTAACGTGAAAGTGTGGGGTGTCACACCATAGCCATGTCATTTTTGTCTTCATCAAAGATACTCGGGTTGATGGTTTCCCAAACTTTGTGAACTCTTAAGACTACTTACATCCTCATAGCTCCCACGGTATAGTTCATTGTAGTTCACATTAGACATTGAATGAAAGGACAGCCCGCTCTCTTTCCCTTTTGGCGGCGGTGGTTGATGTGCTAAAATTAGTTATAAAAATATATTAAAGAAAAACTAAACTAATTTAAAGCAATTAAAATAAATTATATTATCCTACCTACGACTCAAAACAGACTCGAAAAACAAAAAGAAAAACAAAATATAAATTACTTAGACTCCTACGACTCAACAACAAAAACAAATCAAATAGCACGTATATATCAAGCAAGTCTAATCAAAGCTAATAACACAATCGCAAAGAGTTCCCCGGCAATGGCGTCAAAAACTGGATGTGCTAAAAGTAGTAATAAAATTAATAACTAGAATATGCTAATCTAGACAGTATGTAATATCTAGACTCTTAACTTAACTAAAAACTATTAATCGGAAAGTGAACCGATCGACTATAGTACAGCTAAGTAAGTCCGGATATCGAACCCACAAGACTCTTTAAATTACGTTAACTAGCTAACTAGACTCAACTACAAACATGGCTATTTATTTATTTTTAAAATGAAGGGTTTTACTAAAAACTAATATTAAATTAATTACTATGACTTAAAGACGACTTAAACTCATATTTAACTTAGAGATAAGAAGTAACCACCTAGGCTGGTTTCTCTAATGTGTCGATTATCAAATGGTAGAAAAATGCTAAGTTATGGAACCGGGATCTTAAACTATTCACTTAAAGGGAAAACTGAACATAACCCTTGTCCATTCTCAAGAATACACCTATGGAACCCAAATAAGCTATTAAAATTACATGTTTAATTAGACTCTTACGGTCGCTAATTTATTTTATGACAAGTACCTCTATAATAAATCCTACCTTACAGCGCGAAAATAAAAAGTATTTTAAATAAATCACTCGACTAGATAGACAAGGCAAATAAACCAAATCTAGACGGACTTCTTACAGTGAAAAACTAAATCTAGCAATTCATTAACCAAGATCTATCACAAAATCTATCACCTTATAGCTATTTAGATTAGCAGCACACTTAAGTATACTTGATTTATTAATATTTTTCATACGGTTTTATTGCAAATCAACCACAAACTAGTCAAAAACACATGGTAGATGACTTAACATAATCCTATCATATGAAACAATCAGCAAGTAAACTGTGAAACAATAAAAACTCGTCAAACAATTCTAAGCACACATATGCATCGAATAAAAATCAAGAAACCTCTTACTTAATCATAAACAATAAACAATAACATAATCCAAACCAAATTCCAAAATCAACAAAAGTTCATCATAAGCCTAGACGTTCTAAGGGTTTAGCCAACAACCATACTCAAGAACAAAACAAAATAAATAGGTTCAAATAATGAATTCAAAAAGATAATAAATTCAAACCGAGAATAATGATATTTGGTTGAATAGGTGTTAAACACGAATGTTCTCAGCTCGAACCAACGACTCTTCTCTCTAATTAACTCTTGTAAAATCTGAACAAGGGCCAATCCCCTGATCTTCTTTCCCACTCCTTCAAACCTTCATATGGGCTTCCAAGGTTTATTAATTACGTATTGGTTTGTTAAAACAATTTTCACTTGGGCCTTCAATCATCCATTTAACCCACTATAGTGCCATAGAGCCCACTAATTATGCATCGGTCCTTGGAGCACAAGTTGCAAATAATTCATGCAAAACCTATAACAACATATTATTATTAAATAAAAATTTCAAAGAAAATAACTTAGTTATTGAAATCCTACTGTTACGGGCACAAATTTAAATTCATTTATTCTTAATAATAATAATAATATTAATAGTAGTAGTATACGAAACATATTCACTCGTTAGCCACAGGTTTAAATAAAAATACTCAATTTTAGTTCATAGTCTCTTGAAACCCCGCTTAAACCCAAATATGAACCAATAAGAAATATTATTCCATAAAAACCAACTTAAAACAACTCAAAAGTGTAAGTAAAAGCTATAATATTTTGTATATAATTTCGACTATATCAGTGGTGGACACGAGTCATACATGGATACTCAAACCCACTTGTTTGAACAAAGCAACAGCTGAACGAACCGAAATAAAACAAAATTCAACCCCACTCAAAGAGCTTTAGTAATTTTTTAGCAAACTAATTCGGGAGATCGAACCAATTTGTTCGATCGACAACGACAACAACTTCTTCGGGGATCAAACCAACATGTTCGATCGAAACACCTTCTTTGGCTGAATTGTTAATTATGGCATTCTTAAACTAGGCTATGATACCAATTCAAGATTGATAAACGATAATTAACGAAGAACTTAGAAATAACCGAGTTATATTATAACAGAAAAATATACTTCAAAAGTTAATTACAATAGCTTTGGTTGTAATGGTGGTGATGATTGTTGTGATATTTAACGCTAACTTTTTAGATGCATTTATAGTAGTCACCCAACTTAGCACCAAACATATATTATGTCTCAACCACTCAACTTGGCAAACAATGTCAACTTGGCCACAAAGGAAATGAAAGAAACTTTCAAAATACCCCTTAGACTTTAACCGACTTGTTAAAACCTCTTGGGCCCGGTTCACCGACTTGTGACCCGAAATAGAAATTGATCCAACACATTAGAGATTTAGAGCGTTATAAAACTTAGCAAGAAATCTCTTAAAACTACAGCGTAGCTTGTAGAATAAAGAAAAAATACATCTTCGATGCCGACCCTTAACTGATGATCATATACATGTGCAACACGTAATTTACCGAATGGGGCAATGGGCAATAGCTTATAAAGGAGGACCTGCTACCAAGTGCATAAATAAGTGGCCTGACAGTAGAAGAAAAAAAACCATACTTTCTCCGGATATTACTTAATTTACTTTAGTATCTTGCATGTAGACAATTTTATAAGTGGGTTCTATATAACAAACCTTATAGCATACCCAAGTTTTGTAATATGCGTCTTGCGCTGAAATGAAAATTCTTTAAAAGCTCACATATTTGTTGTCTTGTTGAACATAAACTTTCGTCATATCTATGCACTACCATGAACAAAAGGGTGACATGTAATGTATTGAGTCTCACCAAAGAGGCGTTAAATATGATATGTTAAAGTGATTTAATTGAGTATACTTGAAATAAATGTGATGCGCGAAGCAGAACTCGATCATTTACTTCGTTTAAATGATTTAGTTGCTAATACATGAAATAAGAGCCGGTCACGTAGAATTTAGACAAGTGTTTCAAGCAATAAAGAGAAAACACAAGAAAGTTATGTACAATTATGTTCAGTTTTGAGGTCCAACTGAAACCAAAAGCGAGAATTTTTGTTATGGAAATTTTGAAACTTTTGGTTACGGAATTTTTTAAACCGGTTTCAGTTAGTAGGTCATTTGAATAGGTTTGTTTTTTTAACAAAATTAACCGCTACTATTTTGAACTAGGGTAGTTGGGCCAAATTTAAACCTTCAACTAGTGGACTCAAAGTTAAATCTCAACTGGGCCTCGTCTTTATAAGACTTGGTTATCACCACCTTTTTTCAAAAAAGAAGCAATGTAGACTGGGTTAGAATTAGTAGAACTCTATAGACATAGCTTTCAGATTTTAAGTTATAATAGTTTGCTCGTATGGTTCAAACGATCTGAGTTTTCTGTTGAACTATGTTGAACCAATAATAGCGTTTAGCCAACAAATATTTCACATGTTTCAACTTAAATATGGTGATCAAGGAAAGAAAAAAACAAGGATAATAAAGTCACTGTCAATATTCGTTGCTCTTCAAGAAGTCAATAAATACCAATAACAAAGCTTAGAAGATTTAAGCTCTACAAAAGTTTCAGCCACTTGCAGAAAATGAAATTATCATACCTATTATAGATTTATTTAAAAGACATCAATACACATAGTCACACTCATAGCGACAACGACATCTCCAAGCCTCTAAAAACTTTCGGGGGTCCGGTGCAAGTTAAAAAGAAATGGAACCCTAAACTTGAAAAGGCCATTGTCACTTCAACAATTTGAACCCAAAACTTTATTTACATACACCAACAAGTCTTTTGTAGCAGCAAGCAATTTTATAAGCTTTTGTATTAATATAAGTTTATATAAAATAATATATAACTTTTTACCAATTATGAACATCCATATAGGGGATTCTGGATAATCACCCACCTTGCCCCTCCTTCGGGCCAGCCCTACATATTCACTTGCACAACATGCAATCATCATACTCATTAAAATTGGATGGATAGACATTGATTTAGTTCAGTTTCGGTTAATCAAGAATACAAAACCCCCTACCCGGTTATCGGTTTATTTGCTTTTTTGATTAATTCGGTTTCTCGGTTCGGTTTTGATTGACAGTTCGATTATTGCTTACCACAAGTTAATTTGATACATGACCCTTATGTGGTCATATAACTCATGCTATGGGTGATTTGTTTATGAATTAACTTGATATGTATATCTGGAAAAAAATCCTATAAGTGACATGATTTTCTCAACAAATAGCTAGATGTCGAACACACCATTGTTAGACCACCCACTATGGGCAATTCAATGGGGGCGATGTGGTAGGTGGTGAACACCGGTGGGGGACAAAGGGGAGTGGTGGGGTCTACATCTCTCTCTCTCTCTGTGACACACACACATATGTATATGTGTGTGTATATATATATATATATATCGTAAATATAGATATAAAAAATGATAAAGCTACACTCAACTAACAATAGCATACAAAATTTTTATAAAAAACGTTAGCCATCAAGGGTTCTTTCAAGTTTTTAAATAATTTAACAGTTATGTAATGATACTCATATATATATATATATATATATATATATATATATATATAATGAGGCAACAAACGGGCCACAAACCACATTGGGGCAACATTGGGAGGGGTTTTGTTGCTTCAGTGTCCATGTGGCAATGACGTAGCACTGTGAAGGGGCAACATGACCCTCTTCTACCATGGATAACCTTATCTTGTTATTGAGTAAACCTCACTTTCAAAATTCTTTAGACAAGACTACCTTCCATTAATATGTTTCCTTTGTATCAATCACACATTTTCTATGTATCTTCTTCCTTGGACAAACTAATATTGGGTCAAAGTTTCATCAACACACACCTACAGTTTAAGTTTCTAGAGAGAATTACTTTGACATGGTCACATGGGGATTTTAATATTAATTATTAAATTCTCACAAGGTTTTAAAAATTGACATTTGGCCTCATGAGTCCCCGCCTTCCCCTTACGACTTAGTCATCTTTTTTATCAGTTTTCGCCAGCCATATATGAACTTTACCGCGTTTTTTCAATATTAATCTTATAAAATCTCACATTCCAAAAACTAACCTTCCACTCATATTATTATTCTGATCAAAATTATCATTTACACAACCTTATAGATTTCTGTTTACAGTTTCGAAATGAACGACCTACTCTCCAGATCATTTTCGAGCGGCCGAGTTGCCGATATCGAGATGGGCAACACGGCCGCAACCGACGGTACAAACCTTGAGAAGTTCTTCGGGGACGTGGCCGAGATCAAGGAAGAGCTAAAACATCTGGAAGCACTTCATAATCACCTTCAAGAATCAAATGAACAAAGCAAAACATTATACAACGCGAACGCGATCAAAAACCTCCGAACAAAGATGGACAACGACGTCGCTTTATCTCTTAAGAAAGCAAAGCTTATCAAAACCCGTCTGGAATCCCTAGATCAATCCACCGATGCCAATAGGAGACTCCCGGGCTGTGGCCCGGGAAGCTCCACTGACCGGACACGTGTTTCGGTCATCAACGGCCTTCGGAAGCAACTCCAGTCGTCGATGAAGTCGTTCATGGAACTCCGCCAGAAAATGGCTTCGGAGCACCGAGATACAGTTCAGCGAAGGTAATTTTGGAATATAGTATTTAGGCCTTTAGTTTTATGGAATTAACAGATCAACTTGTCATCGGACATGTATTTAGAATGGCGTTGAATTTGGAAAAAAGTTAGATTTTTTACTTTATTAATATTACGAGAATGAATCTTATTACTTCTAGTTTTGAGTTGTCACACCTAACAAAATTAAGTTGTAGGTGATGGCCCAAATAATTGATCTGGTACTAGATGTAGCTTTTTCGCCAGGCAAAATTTCTGATAGTAGTTAAGAGTCAAGATACAATTGGTCAACCAATTAGCAAGTGTGACTTGTGAGATATAGCAATTATTAGAAAACAATTGAGTTAGAGCCGTAGCTATGAGTCCCATACAGACGTTAACGAGCACAGAGGAGGTCTGGTCTATTTCTATATATTGTAACCTAATCCAATATTTTATCATCTTATAGGTACTATACTGTTACCGGAGAAAATGCGGACGAGGCTACAGTCGATAACCTAATATCCACTGGACAAAGCGAGACGTTTTTACAGAAAGCGATTCAAGAGCAAGGGAGAGGGCAGGTGATGGAAACAATATTAGAAATTCAAGAAAGGCATGATGCTGTGACAGTGATAGAGAGGAACTTAAAAGAACTGCATCAAGTTTTTATGGATATGGCGGTGTTAGTGGAGACACAAGGTGAGCAACTAGACGATATCGAAAGCCATGTGAACCGAGCGAATTCGTTTGTGAGAGGTGGTGCACAGCAGTTGCAGGTGGCGAGGAAAACGCAGTTGAACACCAGGAAGTGGACTTGTTTTGCGATTCTTTTGTTGTTGATCATTATCGCCATTGTTGTTCTTTCCATTAGGCCATGGAAGTAGAGAGATAGATATTTGGACTTGTACATTAATATTAATATTGGTTGGTTGGCATAATGTATACAAATTATGAGAGATTTTGATGTATTGAAAAAATAATAATTGTTTGATGTATAAATATATTGTTGAAAGTATATTTTGTATTTTCAGGGTTTATAGTCATTATTAAACTACTATAAGTCTTTATTTTATATGCAACTCTATCGGAAGCATTAGAAAATTGTTTAAAGATTTGATTAGTAAAATATGGTATATAAATATTTTAAAATGCGAAACAATCCTGTTTTATAAATTTAAAAGTGTCGTGACAATCTCCAGTGAAAGAACAAAAAGATACATTATATCTCCTAATATAAATACATTCTACTTCCTAAAATCTAGAGAGAATTAGAGATGAGGAGAAACAAGAAGGAAGGTGAGGAACCTTGTTATTAGGCCTTCAAGCATAAGAACCAAAGTCCACTATGGTAACTAGGCATGCAATATATAGTTACAAGATGCTCGGTCACTAAAGAATATATTCTAACATTTTAAATTTTGCATTTAATATTTTGTCACTACACAAGCCAACTTGTAGTTACAGAAGAATATTTAGTACGTACACTTGATAATTGACCATACTGAAAAGAACATTACATCTTTTTAGAGCAACATGAAAGATTTGAGCTAATTACTTTCATTATATTGTTATTGTTGTAATTATTATTACTTTAATTTAATACGATCATTTAAATCATTCAAAAGTCTTCAAGGTAAGTTATCGTTTGTTACAAAGAAAAATACATAAAACTCGGTTGAAAATTGGTGTGCTTTTTGCAAACTGGAACGTCATATTTTGGTCATTTAAAATAAAATGATAAATACAATGATCAAATTAAATGTTAATACTTTTAATTCATAGTGCTAGATCACTTGTATGGGAAGGAATTAGTGCAAAAATTCCAAGACAGCATAGATGCCAACCATAATGGGGAGACTGACAATCATGCCAAAGACAACCCTAAAAAACAAAATTAGATACAAAGGATATCAGTGACATATAGTTTTTCCTTTTTTTTTTCTTACTCCTTTAAAGTATGCAAATATATAAAACAAAAGATGATAGCAGTTCTAATCTAAAAATTCTAGTAAAAAGAACAACTTTTCTAATATATTACCTATAGAATACATAAATCTTATAAAAAAGGATTGTAGATAACAAATGTAGTTAATTCTCTACAGGATCTAACGTCTAGGGTTTAGAGAATGAGGGAAAGGAGTTGAAAGAAAACGAACACCGTTGAAGAGACATCGTCCGCGATTGTCCACCGCAGTGGACCATCGACAAAGATATACATAACAATAATTAAGTGAAAGATAAAAAAATATACATCATGTGGTCTGTAGACGTCACATAAGTAGGAGGGGTTCCTCTCGATTAGGTACAAAGGTTAAGAATGACCCGGGGTGACGGGTGTCTTTAGTCACCCCCGTATTTTCGCTTAATAATGTAATTTTCAAGATTTTGTCCAAAAATTTTTATAGGTACGTATTTAGTTTGGACAACCCTAAAATATTTTTCCGTGACTTCAGTCACCCTTTGATTAAGCCCAAACTTCGCCGCTGCTCTCGATATTCTCACACTCACTTCATAAATGTTATGGTTTAGTGATATGTATAAGCGTGTCCGTGAACATGAGACTAGGGGGTGCCATGGCTTTGTTAATTAGTTGGACAAGGTAATTTTATCTTGTATTAAGCACTAATTACAATTAAGAAGTACTCAATAATATAGTCTTAACTAATAATACTCTTATCTTTTGTTATGTTAAATAATATAATCCACTAATAATAGTATTCTTGGTAAAAAATTGTTATCATAGGAGGTTATATTGTATTTGTTAAAAAAAGAAAACCAAAACTTACGCAGTACTAAGAACATCCGGATGCAATCCATATTCTTTAGCGTATATGAATGAAGTGATGGACTGAGGTATAGCAGACTGTAATATGAAATCATGAAGTCAGTATCCAATTTTTAATGGAAGTCAAAATGACAAGTGCTCACCTGAATAATAGCAACACGTAATACATCTCCATGCAATCCAATGGCGATGCAACTGATAGCCATAGCTGCCGGTCCAGCAAAAAACTTGAGAACAATGGCAAGCACCGTCATACTTGTTCCACACGCAATCAATTTCTCCTGCTTTGCCATGAACAAACCTGTAACAAGTTTCCCGTAAACCATGCATTGTAATTTTATAACTTGTATATTAAGTTAATTAGAAAGTAAGCTATAAGTATTTGCCTTACCCATGCTAAACATGGCGGTGCCGGTCCCCGCCTTGGACATGATCAATACCGATCCTTCAATCACATCCGGCATTGGCCAGTTAAACCTAGCATAACAACGACAAATATAATTTAAAGGTTCGTTAAAATACATAAGATTAATATAGAGCGGTGAACCAAAAGGCTAGCTTGTAAACCAACAGTACGTACCAAGCTTTAGATAAGGTGAAGTTCCTCTTAAGTGGTAATGATTAAATTCGACTGTGAGTCAATGGATTTAATTTTACAAGTAGATTAGGGTTCATAAGTTGGCCACTAAATAAAAATATTATATGAGGTGGATTGATAAACAACAAGTAACTTATAACAATTAACAAGTATGTTTTAATAATTACCAACAACTTTTGTGAGAAAACACAACAAAACAATAAAGAAAACTAAAACAGTTAAAAGTATTTCAAAAAGAAATGTTTATTTTATCACTAACCAATTAAATCAAAAATTTTCATTATCAAATGATATTAGATTTATAATTTAAAAAAAAAGTGTATGTATAAAATTTATGTAAGACAAATAGTTAGATTAAAGATGTAAAATAATCACAAGATTAATAGTTTGTTGTTTACCTCATTCTATAAAAAAGTGGTGGGTTCAAATTCTTATAAATATAAGGTTTAGTGGATTTTAGATTGATTAATTTGTTTGTTTGTTTTATTGGCTACGTTTTAGTACCTTGCTAGGCCCAGACTGGTTGTAATTGGGTGTTTATAATTTTCGTAATATATGCTTTTCGTTACTCGTTTATAAAAATATCGATTAATTAGTTGTTATTAATAAAATAGTTGACTTTGGTGAGCTTGTGGCAATAGCCGCTTGGATCCCCCAGGCCAGTATATATGTTTTTCATCATCATGGATATATTCTAATTAATTTGAGCAATTTCCATGATTGAGGGTACAAGATTTCTATTTATGTTTTTGATCTTTTGCATTTTAATAAACAGATTTTTAAACGTATGTCAAATAAATCATATGATACCGTAAGATATTTATGTTTATGACAAAATATTGACAATAAAAATCTATATCTTATTACCTATTTGATAAAGTTGCCCAAACGATGCCAACGACACATGAATACGAATTTGGGTTCATGGCGAGTTTCAAAGAAACAACTTTCATCAGCGACACAAACGATGATTTAGTAGTGACAATGGCTTGATCAACATCCGATTTCATGTTACCTTCCAAATCTTTGATCTCAGTATCATTGACAGAGCAATCAATCTTTGTTGCTCTTCTACATTCCAACACAAACAAAAGACCAGTGAGCCAAACAATGGCTTGGAACACTGAACCTTGCACAACAAGGTTCACATATTCTTGACCATACATAGCCCTAACCAAGGGCACACCCACCACAAGTGAATTGGTCAAAGTGCACAAAGAGAAACTTGATATGGACCACGAACAACTTCCTTTGCTAGTAAACCTTGCCCAAAATGCAAGCACGGCCACAATAATAACTTTTGAAATCACATCAGCACCAATAAATCGATAGTTCATGTTGAATGGGTCGATGTGGGCTGTGAAGTCGAAAGTAAAAAGAGGGAGGGTAAAGTAACATACAAACCGGTTAATGGCGTCACATTGTTCATGTGTAAAAATGTGCCACCACCTCACCGAACCGTACCCTAAAAGTAAAGCCACATAAAGCGGAACTGTGGCTGCTACCACCTTGTAAACGTCCTCTAATCCAATCATTTTAGGAAACTAAAACAGAAACCCTTCAAAGAAAGGGCATATATATGTCAAAAGAAATGTGTGTTTTGTATTTTGGTGTTGGTTGAACTATTTATATATATAGACACATTTTGAGAACATTTGGTTAGGGGAAAATAAAATAAAAATAAAAACTAAATATATCGAAAAGGTGTTTTCTTTTTGGTGCCTAGAAATGCTTATTGTTGGACTACACGATTCGTTTTGGTTGATGCTTTAGATGTGACATAATAAAAGGATATTGGTCAGGCTTGTGAAAAGTCACTATTTTGATTTTGCACCCCTAATTTTTTATGTAATTTTTACGTTCTAGTCATTAAAAGTTCAGGTTTTAAAATGAAAATTAAAAATATTAAAGCCACATTGGAACTTTTCGCACCCACATATTCCATTCATGTACCTTTTAGGGTCTGCCCCTTTTTATATAATATATAGTGTCAAATAGATCAATAATGTCAAGATAGCTCAATGATATGTCATGGCTGTCTTACAAGGTAAAATACATGCCTCTCCGTTTTAAAGTTTTGGTTTGACTCGTAGAAAAAGAAAGCTCACAGGCAGTTTCGAACACGTGACATCCACTTTGTTATAAGGAGGGTTTTGCTACATTGTTTTGGTGTTTATTATTTAAATATAAAAACCAAATATGAATTCCTATCCACTTAATTATGAGACCATGTTCAAATATAGACCAAGTTCAAAAATCGACCAACACTCAAAGGTGTCGGTGACGGATCTAGTTAGATAGCATCCGCTACCCCTCAACTTTTCATCCGCAGTGCAACTTTATTGGTAACTCAACAATAATCTTGCTAATCATACGAGATATTTTCTCACTTGTGCAAAATCTCGATGTATGTATTATTGATTAATTAGTTGAAAATGAAATACTATAACTAACTTTTGTTCCCCTAAGTGTACAAACATAACATGCATCAACACTTTCTAAAGCTAAACAGCCCCTAGAAATCAGACATGCATCAACAAAAAAATTCTAAGACAACGTCTTTCCATTTGTGGGCCTATGGCAATGTGGCATTATGCTACTTCATTAGCTATGTGTAGTGGATGAGTTACAAATTGGGGCGTTTTGCGCCGTGTGACGCCCAGTCAGCAAGGGGTGAAAATTTGTTTTTGGAGTGTAATGGTATAGGGGCTACAATAGTAATATATATATATATATATATATATATATATATGTATGTATATGTATACCACACACATATTAATAAAATATTAATATTCTTCAAACCTTTCCAAGCGACAAATAGTCCCCGCCCCCGCTCCATTTCGCCTCAATTTCGCCCAGGGGGGCGGTGTTCCACCCTAATTTCGCCCCAAATTCGCCCACTTTCTCACCCACTACGTTTTGCCTTAGAGGATTATTTTCAACTAATGTACCACTTGACTTTTATCCGTTGCTTTTTTCTAGAATGTGATGAATCTACTAAAACTCCTATTAATCATTATGAGCAATATTTTTCCTTATTCTGACCATAGATACATCTAATTATGGTTGTATATTTTTATGTTCGTGAGAGCATGAAGGGACATGAAGAACACGAGCCGACTTATCGCCACTTTTTTCAAACAAAATAAATGGTTCTCAATATGTTTGATGCTTTGATGTCAAACTGGGTTAGTGGATAAATAGACTATAATTAAGTTGTCATAATAGACAATGGTAGCACGTAGTAAAGGACAATGAAGCTCAAGAAGAAGATAATTCATCAAACTCGTGTTAGTAGGGGCGGACCCATGCTATGGGTCGGGATCCCGGGACCTCAATGTTATTAAAAATTTCATAGAGACAGTACATATTTAAATATTTTAGAGACCACATAAGAATAAATAGATGGAACCTATTGTATCAAGATTGAGCTTGATGTAGCAGTAAATCCCTTACCCTCTATTCCTCTAACTAACAAGTTCATGTTTTATCAAGCCCCTTTTTTTCATTTTTTTGAACTTGAAATACAAGGGTTTTAACAACAATAGCAACTCCAGGAGTCCAGTCCAGGGTACTCGATCAGCTGCAACAATTTAGCAAAATACAATAGCATGGAGTTCATAAGACCAAAATATTATTACCCAAAAACATATAATACCTAGATATGGGTTGAAGAGTATCTGAACAACCTCCCCATCAACGTCTAAAGAGGCTATGAGACAAGAAGTGGAAGGCATTTTCAATTGTAGCCCACAATCAGTAGTGCCTTTAATGTAACGGGCAATAAGCTTGAGTCATTAGAATATGGTTCTCATTGATCAGGCATATACAGACATTCATGTTGCACAACATATGAGATGTCTAGGCGAGTGAACGTTAAGTACTGTGAAGTATCAGCAAGACTTCGATATTACATGGGGTCTTGATCAACTAGTATCTCGTAAAACCAATTTCAGCATTAGTGTAAACCGGAGTAGAAGTCGTCTTACATTTAGACATCTTTAGACCATATATAACATATCGAGCTTACCTTTTCAAGACAGAAACATCCCTTCTTTGTTACGGTAGCATGAATCTCCAAATAATGAAATATTTAAGTCAGAATGGAACCTCGATAATGAGATATTTAAGTCATTTCACAAAGTCAGACCGGAGTCAAGCTCAACAGGGTCTTCTTTCCTCACTGATACAGCCAAGCCCATTTCGTTGACTGTGGTTTCGCTAGATAGTAGATAGGAACAATGAAAAACTTGTTACTCCATTTTGTATTGTGTGTCCTCCTATGCAATCCTATACACATGTATTTGTTGATAATAAACCTAACTAAACGGGTTTAACCTTATACTATAATGGCATCAAGTTGCCAATTGTAGATGTATAAGAAACTTTAGTTGTCTAATTCTTGTCTTCACCCATCTGTGGTAGATGTATAATAAACTTTGTACTTTTCATGTATAAGGAACTTTGTACGTTTCATGTAACTAATACTTCCCGATGGATGTGCCTTTTCTTGAATTATACCTTTGATAATAAGTACAATAATAAAGATCAAGAGATATACATTCAAGATGATTGTAAACTTGTAGGTTGCATTGTCACCCTTTTTGTTGGTTTTGTGTTTTCAGCTATGGTCAGCAAAATTTTACATTAAAAATGATTGTAATAATTAGTGACCACACGTTATCTCCCTTTTCAAGTTACTTATAGTTCCAGAAAGGCATGGGTTCTTCTCTTTTCAAGTTTGGACAACCTTTCCTATGATTAGTTACATGTATCTTCTCTTTTGTGTATTTTCCCCCCTTTCTTTTGTTCCCTTAATGATATGTGATGTCATGGCCAATTGTATAAAGAATAAGGCGAGAAACTTCCGATTTATTCCACACACCATTTTCAATACTTTTAAGGGCGTTCTTTTGGTTTTGAGTAAAAACACCCCTCCTAATTCTCAATCACACAATCATGAGGTGTGGGGAGTTGCATGAAAATATGGAATATTGGTTTAAAGACCGAAAATCCCAAATTCAAAATGACACACTTTTACATGAATATGATGAAACTACATTGACCACGTTCGAAGATAATGTCATTGACCTATATTTTGTTTTGGAAGTGTTTTGAAATGTGTTGTTTAAACGACCTATAAGCTGTTTTGGAATTGTTTTTAAGTGTGTAGTGAAGAAACAAGAATGCGACCGCGGTCAAAACGGATATTTTCACAGGGTAGGGTCAACTTAGAATCCTGTATTTGAAAGTGAACTGTGTTGTGATATGCAAAACTACCAACACCATCAACATTGTTACACGAAGCTCCTATAACCAGTCTCCAGTGTGATAATCAGTATGGTAAGTTGTGAGTATTAAGAGAGAGTGAGATTGGAATCCTTTTACCGTTTGATGGAGTCGTGTAGATTTGTAGCCGGAAGTGTGAAATTTTTATTGGGCCACATGTTAGGAGAATATCTAGTATCTCCTTTCTGCAGTCGTATAAAGAAGATCGTGGATCCCGTTTTGCGCCGGACCCACTGCTCAATACTACAGTTGTCTCCTTTCCGTGGTTGTCGTAGTGGTCCTGCTCGTACCTGCTGTATAGGTGACGCTACCATGTTGGTGCTTATTCCTGCTTGTATCGATGGTGGTCCCAAGTGTACCTCCACCTATGTGGGCATTCTTAAACTTAATTGTCCAGGGTGCGAGTTTGTAGGTGTGTTCCTTCTTTTTGGCCTTTTCCCTCCTAATGGTTTGGCCTATTCTAGTTCACGACACAAGGATCGGATCCGGGTTATGTTTTAAGCTTGATTATTGCAATTTTAGTTTTCAAGCCACCATAATATTTTGCAGTATTTAACACATAAGATTTTGGGTTTAAGTTTGTTTTAGTTTGTAACTACCACAAAACGGATTCTGATTATTAAGTTTCCCAATATTATTCGATTAACATGCATCCAAGTCCAAAATCCTGTTGTGTAAGTTCAGTAGTGCATGCAATGTAGGCCTCCAAATGATAATGGCATATTATGGGTATTTGAATAAATGCCATTCCCAATTATATATAATCTTTGGAATAGAAACACATTCTATTTTCATGGCTTAAGTTCATCGATGAGGACACCTTTAAATGATCTCATGACGTTTTATCACCTTCCAAATAGGATTTTGAAGAATTTCAAGCCATTTCGAAATTCTAGAGAATAGTTTTAAATGTTCCCGGACAAGGCACCTAGCGCCGCTCATTTCTCTAGCTAGTCTTTTTGAATTTAAAAGGTAGAGATTCTATATATCTTAACATGAATTTGTTGTAACTTTTATGACCAATTGATGTCTAATGCATTAATGTTGGTATATATGTGAGAATATTAGGACAGAAGAAACTGACGTATTATTCATTCGATGCGCATTTGTGAACAACTAGTTAAGACGTGGCTTACACGCTACATGCGGAATGTCCAAAACTCCATTGATTGTGGCCAACAAGCTTCAAATGGAAGCTCAATAGTACACTTAGGGTTGTAGCTTGTTCAAGATCACACTTCTATAGTATTCGTCCTGTTTACTTAACAAGAGATTTGCGAATTTGTTTCCTTTCATTATGTGTCATCTCAGGATTTATGTTAACTGGTACGGTGTTGAAATGCATCGCATCAAATAAATTATGCTCATATAAATCATTTCAGAATTTTTAAGTTTAAGTAATTAATATTTATTTTCTAGTTTGTGCATTTTAGGTCGTGATTCTTTCAAAAGTTGTGTTTGGCGTGTCATACGTTGAGCCGTCGCTTGTATTTCAAATCCATTTTGTTCATTCTTTGAAACTCAATATAGAGAGTAATTAGTAACCGCTCGATTTATTATTATTTTAATCCAAGGGGTATGCAAGACTCAAATCATCCATGTTATTATCCAATTGTACATTTTATCGGGATATAGCCTAGAAATGGGTTTAATCGGGCTGGAATCAAATCACGTTCAGGTCTTCACATAAACCAATTCAATCCAGATGGGCCCCCCTGTTATACTTTAGCATTTCCTTTGTATTATTATTCAGATTAAGATATTCATTAAAAAAACAGATTTATTATTTTAGTTCCAACAATTAATATTAATGATTTACAGAACATAGAAAAATTAAAGAAACAAAAACAAAATAAATTGAAAGAGATAAAACTTGTTCCGTCGTAAATAACCAATATTCCTATACATTTATTTTGCTGTTCGCTGAAATAGATATTACATGTGCATGCATTTGCCTTATTGCTATCTTTTAGCATTATAGAATGAATTCCTATTTGACATTATCAAAATTGACACCTTCTACTATTGCATCTCGTAATGCTCTTTTTCTCAATTAGTAGCGTCACTAAATAAATATATTTATATCTAATTTAGAAAGTAATATTATTTCTGAATCAATAATTTTTACATCAAGACATATTTATTTAAATTTAGACAACGAATACTAAATCTTAAAATTAATATTGACACAACTTAAGTAATCAACTCAGGAATCACTATCAGAAAACTTGGTATTATAAAGAAATTTTTTTAAAAAATTTGCAATTGAATTATACTATTAAAAAATTGGCCTAAGACAACCTTTTTTATAAGAAAGTTGCATTATGTGAAATTGTATTAGACCTAATGCAACATTTTTGTTAGATAGCGCAACTGTTTCTTTAAAATGCAACTTTTTTAAAACATTGCAGTTAAATGAAATAGTTATGTTATCTAACAAAAAAGTTGCATTATGTGTAATGCAATTTCACATGATGCAACTTTTTTTTTGTAAAACAACGGTTGCCTTAGGCCACTTTTTTGTAATAATGGCTATAAAGTTAGCGACCACAATCAAACCAGTCGCAAATTTTGCTGCCTTTTAATTATGGTCGTAAATCAGTCACAAGAAATAGAAAAACTAAGATACAAGCAAGTTCAGTTGCAAACCAAGGCAGTATGAAGTTGGTCGTAACACAAGGTGATTAGAAGATTTGCGACTACAAAAGTAGACACCAAGTCTACCTGAAAAAAAAAACCTCTGTAACAAAAAGGTTGCATTAAGTGTCATGCAATTTCTTATAATGCAACCTTTTTTTTTGTAAAACAAAGGTTGCCTTATGCCACTTTTTTATAATAATGGCTAAAAAGTTAGCGACCACAATCAAACCAGTCACAAATTTTGTGGCCTTTTAATTATGGTTGTCAGTCACAAGAAATAGAAAAACCAAGCTACAAGCAAGTCCGGTTGCAAACCAAGGCAGTATGAAGTTGGTCGTAACACAAGGTGATCAGAAGATTTGCGACTGCAAAAGTAGACACCAAGTCCGCCTGAAAAAAAAAACCTCTGGAACGAAAAGGTTGCATTAGGTGTAATGCAATTTCACATAATGCAGTCTTTTTTTTGTAAAACAAAGGTTGCCTTAGGTCACTTTTTTGTAATAATAGCTAAAAAGTTAGCGACCACAATTAAACCAGTCGCAAAATTTTCAGTCACAAGTAGTAGAAAAACTAAGATACAAGCAAGTTCGGTTGCAAACCAAGGCAGTATGAAGTTGGTCGTAACACAAGGCGATTAGAAGATTTGCGACTGCAAAAGTAGACACCAAGTCCACCTGCAAAAAAACCTCCATGACAACAAAATGAAATTGCCCATGGGTATCTTCAAGACACCAGTTTTGCTCGAAAAAGGGTATTTGCGACTGGTTTACTACGATAATTAGTGTCGTAAATATCCACTTTTCTAGTGAAAAATATAGAAAATCAGGAAGAAACCCTTTCAGATTGTTACAATACATAGTTGTATTTTTGTTATTGGGTTGAAAGTTGGTTATTTTTTCTGTTTGTTTCAAGCTCTTGTACATATATATATGAGACCTAATGTTGCATGTGATTCATATCTTGCAGATCATGTTACACACACCTAAACAAATATATTTGTTGATTATCATGGTATCGGAGGTCTAATTAGCAGCTACTTTCAGTTTATCGGCCAATTTTTGTTAGTCTCCGCCAACATCTATTACAAACATCTGACTGGTACAGCCAAATATATAGCACTTTCAGTGATTTTACAACTTCGGTTTTTTCAGCTAAACCATGTCCATTTCTTTTAGCATTGACTTCCTGCTTTCATTACAATCAAAAAGCATTAACAATGGCGCGCAACACATATTATTTCGAGCAACAATTATCCATTCAATACTTGAAACAATGAAATCGGAGCAATGGTTAATCGACTAAATACTAAATCGGGTACCTATGAAAGGAAAACCAATACAACAAGCAAGGATTGCGACCATAGCTGTAATGAATATAAAATCATTGCATCAAAAGCAAAATATACAAGGACTAGCGATTACTTGTCATATTTTTGCAAAATTAGGACATCTAGCCTCTCGATGCTTATTTCATTTTACCTTTACTAGATTTTACAATAATCAGTCAAAAAACTCCAGATAGTAATGAATAATTCGGTACAAATCCATAAAAATCGCCAAAACGTCAAGAAATCGATGATGATTCAATTTTGAAGGTAAAACCATCAAAAGTTAGTTGTGACAAGATCGATGGTAATTGTTTTCTCCACTTTCAAAGAATCAATAAACGTTGGAGGAACGCTTACATGATCCTTTCACCAAAAGTATTCATCAAATGCCCTATGGTCACCTTTTTCAACACTAATTATTGTGAATAATAAGAGCTTATGGAATCTAGCGCACTTAATCTACAATGTGACAATATTGGTATCAAATGTTGAGATTGGTTTGCATTTAATTCGAAATTGTCCCAATTTCATTATATGCCCACTACTACATAGCTTGTTAGCAGATTTGCTAATGTGTTTAGTTACATTTATAAATATTTATATTATGCATTGTTAGCGTATTAAAAATCTGATTTTTTATAATCCATTTTAAAAAATAATAAAAAAGCTGAATTCAGTAAGACAAATTTAGCCACATTTATTTATGTGTTACCAAAATTATGATAATAGTCATACTTTATATTATAAAAGCATTATGTGTGACAAATGGTAAGACAATGGCCACACCACAAACTACAAGATAGTTTTTGAGTGGCAAGTTCATATTTTTAGCCACATTGACAATAACCTCCGATGTCTATACAATATGATTAGCCACACAATATATCACTACGCGTGACGAAAAGTTTGACAGTAGCAACACTTTAAAGTACGAAAAGCATTATGTGTGACAAACGGTAAGACAGTAGCCACACTATAATCTACAAAGGAGTGTTTGAGTGGCAAGTAAACATTTGTAGCCACTTTTAATGTAATATCCAGTGTCTATATGATATAATTAGCCACACTATTATTAAATTTAAGTGGTCATTGCTTTGCTATATCCACACGGTATAGGCCACAATCCACGCTTAACACAACCCTATTGGCCACATTATTATCAAATTCATGTGGCTCTATACGTGCAATGATCATTCATAGTAATAGACATGTGGTCATTTTCTACCGTTTAGTCACACTTATTGGAGAGGCTTCTTGATGACCATCAACTAATGCATGTACTCTTTAGCCACACTTATAACCACCTAAGGCCACTAAAAACTGTGTGTGACCATATCATACCCACTGTGTCGCGACCTTTGGTCACATATACAGTGCCACACTATTATTAAATTTAAGTGGTCATTGCTTTGCTATATCCACACGGTATAGGCCACAATCCACGCTTAACACAACCCTATTGGCCACATTATTATCAAATTCATGTGGCTCTATACGTGCAATGATCATTCATAGTAAATAGACATGTGGTCATTTTCTACCGTTTAGTCACACTTATTGGAGAGGCTTCTTGATGACCATCAACTAATGCATGTACTCTTTAGCCACACTTATAACCACCTAAGGCCACTAAAAACTGTGTGTGACCATATCATACCCACTGTGTCGCGACCTTTGGTCACATATACAGTGTCACGACCTTTGGTCACATATGACTTGAACCAAATGTGTGTGACTAAAGGCCTACGACCATACTTTTTTCGTGTGACCAAAGGTCAATTTCACGTAGTAGTGTGTTACAAACCGTTAACTGTATAACTGAAAAACTAATAAACATCAACTATTTTCTAACAAGGGTAAAATAGTAAATCTTCATGTTAGACTTGATAAAGTTAACATGTGCCATTCAAAAGAAAAGACCACATAAAATACTTTTATTTACTTTTGTTAAACTTTCCACTAATAATAATTGTTTTAAACCATAATAAAACATTAATTAACTAGTCCACTTGCTTTTTGGTCTTTCCTTTCCACCACCAAAGGGATCCGATACTAATCCGTTTTAATAATAATTATTATTTATTAACAATGTTATTTCTAAAACTCCACAAAATCTTGCTACTCACCACTAGAAATCCAAACCCCACTTGCACATAAAAAGTTGGTACCAATCCCATTCTCCCACTTACACAAAATCGTTCCATTCAAATATTTTTTAAATGACACTCTTTATTTCACACAATTTTGCAAGTTATGTATTTATACTTGTGTATAATAATTAGCTTATCATTAAAATTTCCATATTCTAGTAGCGCCTTTTCAAGTTTTTAAATCAACCCCTTTCAACCTTATAATTTCTATTTTTTTGAAATCATAAAATACATTAAATATTCGTCCATATAATTATGGGTAAAAGTATTTACTAAAATGACGTTGCTTTAAAATTAATTACCAAAATGGTGTTCTTAAACTTAAATGTATCTTTCTCACTCCTAATTTAATTGGTTTATCTATATATATTAATAAAATAAAGTATATTTTGGAAATAAAATACACTAACAAGCAGTTTGTTAAGCTTTATTATTCACAAAAAGATATTATATAATTTTACTAAATAGACTAGTATATTTAGTATATATTTTAATATAATTTTTTGAAATTGTAATAAATTAAAGCATTACATGTAAGATTTATATAAATCTATTTTTATAAGAAATCTTACGTGTAGAGTTTTAAAATAAGAGGATTTTCTATACAATAATTCATTTTTATATTATTATGCATGTTTTATCTATATGCAATAAAAATATAAAAGTTAAACATTAAATAAATAAACATGAATAAATGTTATAGATAAATAATTAAAGTTGATATACTTGTCAATAAATCGAATATTTTGTATTTGTTCAAACAAAATTGATTCAAATAACAATGCATTTGAAAAATAAACTTTTCTCCAGTTTATTTAAACTTCAAGGGTAAATAACAATGGAACTCTATACGTAAGTTTTCTTTAGAAATATAGATTTATATAAATCTTACATGTAATGCTTTAATTTATTACAATTTCAGAAAAATATATACTAAATATACAAGTCTATTTAGTAAAATTATAAAATATATTTATACAAATAATAAAGCTTAACACAGTGCATGTTAGTGTATTTTATTTCCAAAATATACTTTATTTTATTAATATATAGAGCAACACCATTTTGATAATTATTTTTAAAGCAACACTATTTTAGTAAATAATTTTACCCACAACGTACACTCTTTTGGGAAAAAAAACTCCAAATTTAGGTTAGTAAATAGTTTTTTTACCTCACATTTAATGTTCATTTTGTTATCAAACTTAATTGAAGTTGTTTTATTAAGAGCATGATTAGTTGGTTAAAATTAGAAACTTAATTTAGTCTTTTACTAATTTCGCTATAAGCACTAGTTGAAAGATATCCTGTCCAAGTAACAATATATATATTGAAGTTTTTCCTTCCTCAAAGAACCAACATATCTACTTTGTAAATAACATTTTGTACAAATCTCAAATCACGATCTCTGTAAGTCAGCGTAAAACTAGGTGTCTTGAACCCAGTTTCCAAATGCCCGACAAAGCAACAATTAAAGAACTCACATGTCAACATGTCAACATCCATTGTTTTGAAGTTATACATTAGTAACCAAAGAGAATATATGCATAAACTTGGATTGCAAATGACTATTCACTTTATTTTCTTATCTTTCTCTCTAATAATTACATATTGTTTCTTTTTTTTTTTGAATATTGGTTTTTAATATTTTCAACTTAAACCCATTGGTTGATATCACTCTCAACTTTCACTTTGCATTTCACCACTCCCAACTTTCATTTTATTTTCTTCTATCACTCCTTATCTAACAGAACACTAACTCCATTAATTATTTTTGATGTGGCTTTTTATGATGACTTGGCATTTGTTATAATGATGTGGAATTTATGTGAAAAAAAAAACATAGTATCACTATACTCCACTAGTCCACCACAACCCTCCCACCACTGCTCCACAACCTTATGCTCTTTCCTTCGCCTCCGTCACCGCCATCATCTCCACCGCAACCACCACTCCAATGGAAACAACTACTTCCTCTCCAAAGAAACGACCCTGTTTCATACAAGTTTGATAATATTAAAGTAAGTTCTACACAACTAGTTTATAAATGCTCAGATACAATTCTTCAATAGGTTTCAGATCTGCACCATATTGCAAATTATAAACGAGATCGGAGCAAGTAACTAACCAATTGTGAAGGTATAGTCGTGAGCGGATATGAGTTTCTTGTTCGCCACAGTGATTCCGACGGAGCTTATCATGTTCATCATCCATACACAGACGCTTTCTTCCGATTCTCCATCATCCTCTTCTCATAAATTGAATCGAAATCGAGAAATTTGGAGAGAGGGCACTGACGGCGATTTCAATAAGTCCAAATGACGAGTCGGTGTCGTTGTAATGGAAGAAGTTGTTGCCGTCGGAGTGGCGGTGATGGATATGACTACGCCGGCATATGACTACACCGGCAGAGAGAAGAAGGCTGTGATTGATGAAGGTAGGGTTTGGGATTTGGTTGGTATGGTGGGGGAAGAGTTGTGATGGAATATGGTGATGACATGGTTAATATTTGACACATAAGAAATTCCACATCATTTAAACAAATGCCAAGTCAACAAAAAAAGCCATGTTATCAAAAAATTTAATGGAGTTAGTGCTCCGTTAGTTCGGGAGTGATAGAAGAAAATAAGGTAAAAGTTAGGAGTGGTGAGAGACAATGTGAAAGTTGGAAGTGATATCTGCCAACGAGTGAAAGTCTGAAGTATTAAAAACCAATATCCCTTTTTTTAATCAAACATTTAGAATATCACAGAAACATCCAAACGATTTACAATGAAGTGGCATGTAAGCGGGCAACAAGCTGCGCCGTAACCCCATATTGTTTTTCTTTTGTATCTGCATCAGGTTCTCTGTCTCTATCTATATATTTTAAAGGTTAATGAATAGTAATGCTCAAGAGCACTAATATCTGGTTCTCTATTTGCATCTCTATAATTTTAGTAAATATCACATATCTCTATATTTTATTTAACCTGTCACATTAGGTTTTCTATGTCAAATTTTATCTCACTAAGAAACATTTATTTTATTATTAACCTGTCACATTATGTTTTCTATCTCTATTTTTCATTGTTGTTTTAACCGAGATCAGTTTTAAATAAGCTAGGCCTAATAATTTGTATATCTTTTTAAAGAACGTAGCATTTATATCACTGCTCTTACGTGCGTTCCTAGCCTAGCCAGAGACAACCTGAATAAGACTATCCACACTGCTATCTCTGCCCGTCTCTCCTTGACCATTACCATGTCACCTACAGAGACAACCTGAATGAGACCTGTGGACCCCCATCTCCCCTCACAAAAACCACTTTCTTCTCTTTTTCTCAGCCCTTGCCTTAAGCCTTTCTCTACTCTCTCTCATCTCTCTATCTTTCGTGTCATATAGCCACATCATCAAGGGCATTGAAGGGCCTCCATTCTGAGATAGCCTAAGATTCAAGAGGTAAAAGCATACCTCGACAAACGCTTCAGCATTAAAGATCTTGTAAATTTAATTATTTATTTGGCATCGAAATTGCTCGAACAAAAGGGCTCGTCTTGAGTCAATGGAAACACATAATACATCTATCTTAAAGGATAGTGGGATGGAAGGTTCTCGACCTAGCAACTTTCCCATGGAACAAAACCTTAAGCTTGATAAAGAAAGTAGGGGGCAGTTTGTTGATGCTCCTCAATATCCTTGGTTGGTGGGCCACCTCCTTTACCTACAAGCCACCTACCTAGCCGTTTGTTTATCAGTATTTAGTCAACGTGTTAAGCCAATTCGTGGTTAACCCTTGACAAACACACTTGGAGGAAGCGTATTAGGCTCTGGGTTATCTAAAATCAACACTGGGTCAACGAATCTTGATTCCTACGAATGAATGAACCAACTTAGTATGTTATTGTGACTCGGATTGGTTGGGTTGTTCGGTGTGTGGGTTATCTCTTGTTCGTCGGTAGACACTCTTCTCATGAAAGTTTAAAAGGCAATTGGTTGTCTCTAGATCATCTGCATCGAGCCTTGGCATCCAAAGTTAGTGAAATATGAAGGATACAATGGTTGTTAAAAGTCCTTGATTTTGAACTAAGTGGGTTGACTCCTTTATTTTGTGACAATCAATCTGCACGTTATATTGTCAATAACCCTGTCTTTCATAAGCATACGAAACAAATAGAAATGGATTGTTATTTTCTACGTGAACAAGTTGAGTCGGGTGACATACAACCTTGAAATATCAACACCAAAACCCAAATCACTGACTTACTTACCAAGTCGTTGGGAGGATCACAACTTCGTACCTTATTTAATAAGTTGAGCATTTGTGATATCCACACTTCATTTGAGGGGAGTAAAGAAGATATTTCAATATATTATTTTTATTGAAATAGTATATCTTTAATTTATTTACTTTTATCATTTACTTCTAACACGTTTCCTTATAAGATAGGATTTTTGGGTTATTGTCTTTCTTTTTAAAACCCCTTATATAATCTGTTTCAAGTCAATGAAAACATCGATCCCTCTTAATCTATAACTTCGTCCGTATGAGTATAATAACGTAATATATAGTAACACTTTAAAAAACATATATACAGAAAAGAATGTAAAACTGAAACGTACAATTTTGGACTTTTATTTAAAGAGATGATATTTCAAATATTGATTTTTTTAACAACCAACTTATTAAAGAATATAGACTAGTAATCTACTAGCCCCACAAGATTACAAACACCAATTCAACATATCATCAGAGCAGCTACGCACCAAGTTACATTGAAATCAAAATGGGAGCTTACGTCAATGCTCCCAATGTTCTAATGATCTAATCCAACCATTTTACCTCTATGTTTCACTTATAAGAAAGAGAAGTGTTTTGTATCTTCCTTCAATCCAGTAATTGAAACTCTGGTTTTATAATTATTGTAAATATTGATGAAAATTGACATTAGTTTAGTTTTGGTCTTTCAATCAAGTTCTGAATGACTTCTCACCAATTATATGATGCAGTCACCAATTATATGATGCAGTCGGCTGTTAAAAGAACAATAATCTTCCAACACATCCACCCTCCCCTTCCACAACCCCCCCCCCCCCCCACCCACACACACAAACACACAATGTACAAAAAAATATTAAATATTGGATACACCTTTACATTTTAGTTACATAGGATTATTTGACCAATTGACAACTTGTCTAGCTATATCATTATTGTTCCAAGTCTTATGTCACCCTTAACCATCTGAGCTACACAGCGGGGACTAACCACAAGCGGTTTCGTTACCACAAACAGAAACAATTATTTTTTATTTAACAACGATTAATAGAAACATTTAATATGAATGGTTAAAAGAATCATTTTCCTTATAACCTAACATTATACAAATAGCACCAATCGCGTTTAGGATAATGGTAGTCTTGTAGGTGTAATAAGACCATCCGTAAATGGGACGCTTTGGAGAGGAAAATGGCTCAAAACGCCCGGGTACAACGCCATCGAGGCGTTTAAGAGCTCAATTGTCTTCCACCATTGTGTAAAAAAGGTTAAAGTTTGGAAGAATGTGAGACCAGCAAAGGCGAAGCTTAGTGAGGGCCGGGGGTGGGCCGCCCCCGTGTTTCTTTGCGCAGTAGTGTAAATTTACTCGTCTTCGTCCGAAAATTTGTATACGTAGTGTAAATTTTCTCGTTTTCGATCGACAATTTAACCCCCCCCCCACACCCCCACGAACTCGTCCAAGCTTCGCCCCTATAGACCAGTGTATATTGGACCAATGGTGAAGGAGAGGGGGCTATTTGACTTTCCCTCCCTCCACCACTACGTTTGGTCTTCAAGTTGATATGATCTAAACCATAGAGAAATTATAGGGTTACCAAAATAACTTTTTTTAGTTATTATCTAACTAGTATTTCGACCCCCCATGATGTAGGGGTTGTGAAACCATAGCCAAAGCTCAGATCTTGGTGATCGAGAGTCAATCGAATTTTCTCCATACACGTTGGCCCACGAAATAGAAAAGTGGATAACTTAGTGGGCCATGATTTAATGAAAGATTGATTTGTCCAATCTAACAGAGGAAGTGGCACTCATATGGGTAGGTTGCATGGCTTCCAAACCACATGTCAACACCACCCCATCTCATGTGGGTAAGGTGCATGGCTTCATTCCATGGCAAACCTTTGCCACACAAAATTGATAATTGAATAATTAAAATGAATTAATAAAGTTCTAGGGTACTTGTGAGTAGGTGACGCTTGTAAGTTTGTGGTTTGTGGGTAATTAAGAGTAAAAATAAGATGACGGTACATGATTGACCAATGCATGGGTAATACCCATGAGTGCCCCTTCCCCTCTAATATATATACATCTTTTACAATAACTAAGGTACAACATACAAATCATATAGTACAACCTTATATGCATAGAAAAGTTCCAAATTAATATAGGCTCCGGTTATCCACACATCCTTTGACTTATCCACACACCTTTGGACTCCATACGATCGTATGGCTCTTATACGATCGTATATGATGTGTGTCTAAAGGGTGTTTCTTTCTACGGAACTCACAACTAAGCTTTAAATTTATAAAACGGAATTTCCTAACAAAACTACAAACAACCGGCAAGTGTATCGATCGTAAGTACTATAGAACTAAGGAAGTCCGAGTATCGAACACGAGGACACGTGAAAACGTCTATGATCACTAACCCTAGAAAAGACCCACCTAAGAATAATATTTTTTTGAATGATTTTTAATAACTAACTACTTGACCTAACTTACTTTAACTGTATTAAAAGACTTAACTTAACAAGACTTAACTGCAATTGGAGACAACGTCTACCTAGGTAAGAATCCTATTGAAGGTATAACAAGCTAATGGATTGAATAACCTCACGATACCGGAATCTAAGGATGACACAACTAAGGTTCGCTCAAGAAAGCTAGATCACCTCTCGGTCTCACTAACAAACCCTAACTTATACTTAGTTGATTTTAAGAACAAACCGGGAAACGAATTGCTAAAGTGTTCTAATGTCGACTCTCCTCTCGGTCTCACAGACACACGACCCTAATGGAAACGAATACTACGCAACCAAGAATAGAGGAACAATTTGGTTTAACTTAAACTAGATCAACTAATCGCTCGCAAACCCAAACCCGACAAGAACCGAACCCGCTCTCGCGCGATCCTAATCCTAACAAGTAAAATCTATGAGACGAGTTTACTTCCTATCAACTATCGGTCTCTAAGAAGGTGCCTACCCGCAGAATCTAACTAATTAACATACCCAACTAAACCCTACGGTTGATCATACCGCAAACAATCTCTAGACACAAAGTTAAGAGTCAAACAAGCAACAATCAATCAAAACTAATTCAATCAATCAAAGCAAGGGTTTATGAGTATAATTAAATAAATCAAAGCCAATAAACACAACCTAATTCAATATTAAACCAAACTTTCATTAACAAATCAAGTCATGATGATCAACAATACATAAAACTCACTATAACCTAACAATATTCTTCTAACGTAAGTAGAACTAACAAGTTTAGCCTAACATTAATTTTGGACAGCAGCTATAACTCTTAATAACTACCATGTTAATCATCATAAACATCATATGTAACATCCCGAAATTTCCAAAATGATATTAATTATATTACTTAATAATAGAGGGAAAGTTGACTCGGGTTCGGGAAATAAATAATAGAATAGGAGTTGGTATGGGTCGGGCTAGTGTTGGGTAATGGATGTGGGTTGTGGACTTGGATTAATTAGGATGGGTTAAATGAGAATGGGCCTTAGGTCCATGGGATCTCAGGGATATAAATACCCTAACACCCCAAAATATCTTCATTCTATCTTTATCCAAGCACACTCCACACACACATACACTAACTTCGCTGGAACCGGGCCGAGCCAAGGGAAGAATCGGACTGATCCGAGAGTGAGAGAGGGCGACTAGTTGCGTTAACAAGTTAAGTGAGATCCAAACAAGCCCAAAAAGGTAAGATTCTTGAACTTTGAAGTTTAAAGATCCAAGCTTTTTAGTGTTATGTGACCGGAAATGGTCGGGAAGCGTAGTGGGTGATATTGAACCATAGCGGGGGTGTTAAAATCGCTCGAAGTGTTGGACAGAAACCAAACAGCAGGCTGTCTGGGCAACTTCGCCTTCATCTGGGCAACTTCGCCTTCAAGCGATGAACTTCGCCTGCAAGCTAAGTTCGCCTGATGAACTTCGCCTGCAAGCTAAGTTCGCCTGATGACAAGTTCGCCTGAGGTTTAAGTTCGCCTGATGACAAGTTCGCCTGAGGTTTAACTTCGCCTAAAGCTAAGTTCGCCTGAGGTTTAACTTCGCCTAAAGCTAAGTTCGCCTGAGGTTTAACTTCGCCTAAAGCTAAGTTCGCCTGAGGTTTAACTTCGCCTAAAGCTAAGTTTGCCTGAGGTTTAACTTCGCCTAAAGCTAAGTTCGCCTGAGGTTTAACTTCGCCTGATGACAAGTTCGCCTGAGGTTTAACTTCGCCTAAAGCCAAGTTCATTTAGAAAATAAATTAAAAATCTAATGGAAAATGTGTTAAGACAGTTAATGTAAATAAAATTTTTCCAAGCTGACCTGGCAGCTCGACCCCAGCCAGGGGCTCTGCCCCTTGGACCCTGCTAGGGGCTGCCGCCCCTAGACCCCGCTGCCAGGGGCGCTGCCCCCGGACCCCCGTTCGTTGTGGGTAGTAGTTAAGACTGGAAAGATGATATGAGTAGTGGTAGTTGTTTGATACGTGTACTTGTTATACAGTCAGCCGTGCACAGCTGAAGAAAGGGATTTCGATTAACGGTGAACGCAACCGCGTTCAGGTGAGTTTCTAGCCCCATTCCTTGTTATGTTTTCGGGGCTGTGTGCATACTCGATGTGTTGTTAATACATTTATCCTAAGTGATAAGTGTATGTCATATGTGATATGTGTGATAGATATGAATGATTGTTTGTCGGTACGCGAACGATCTTCGGATATTGCGCGTACTGTCAGGTTAAAAATAAAGGTACGAATATTATATATCGTAGATGTATGAATATTTCAAATGAATACTTGTCGGGGCGTGAACGATCTTCGGATATTGCACGTAACGACAAGGGGTATGGTTGTTAAATGAATGAGGTAAAGAATGCCTAGAGTGTTCTTATGTTATAATGTAAGTATGTGTATTTAGGTACACGAATGGCATGTGAGTTCTACGTTCGACATAGTAAGTTAGGATGGCAAATCCCTCTAGCTTCTTTCGGACATAGACTCGGCTGGTGATGGCGTAGTTAAGGACTGCGAGCCTTATACGTGAAGTAGATGATATATGTAAACGTAGATAAGGACTGCGAACCTTATACGTAATGTAAATAGGCGTCAGCATAGGAAAGGACTGTGAACCTTATACGTGCTGTATTTGTAGCATAGGGGAGGACTGCGAACCTCGTACGTGCTATGAATTAGGTTGCAACATAGGGAAGGACTGCGAACCTTGTACGTGTTGTGGATGTATTTCAGCATAGGAAAGGACTGTGAACCTTATACGTGCTGATTTTGTAGCATAGGGGAGGACTGCGAACCTCGTACGTGCTATGAATTAGGTTGCAACATAGGGAAGGACTGCGAACCTTGTACGTGTTGTGGATGTATTTCAGCATAGGAAAGGACTGTGAACCTTATACGTGCTGATTTTGTAGCATAGGGGAGGACTGCGAACCTCGTACGTGCTATGAATTAGGTTGCAACATATGGAAGGACTGCGAACCTTGTACGTGTTGTGGATGTATTTCAGCATAGGAAAGGACTGTGAACCTTATACGTGCTGATTTTGTAGCATAGGGGAGGACTGCGAACCTCGTACGTGCTATGAATTAGGTTGCAACATAGGGAAGGACTGCGAACCTTGTACGTGTTGTGGATGTACTATGGTATAGGGAAGGACCGCGATCCTTGTACGTACCATAAATGGTGAACATAGGTAAGGACTGCGAACCTTGTACGTGTTCACGACCTTGAGTACAGGTATAGACGGTGAACTATGAACGTACTCTCGGTAGACTGAGGTTAGTGATTGTAGATATGTATGTATGTATGGTAGCAAGTATGTATGTAGAACAGAAGGGTAACTAGTGAAGTATGGATATGTATCTACAGATATGTATGTATGTGTATGTATTGTATGGCGTTCGATTAACTAGAACTCACTCAGCGTAGCTGACTTTTAGTATGCACGCAGGTGAGCTGATTAGAGAGTTAGCATGAGGATGACACACGGCATGGATTGAACGGCTGGTATCTGAAGAAAGAAGTAAAGATGTTTTAAATATAAAGTTTTGTGTTATGGTATCAAAGAAAAGATTTAATGTTTTGTAACAAATGATTGATGTTTTATATTCCGCGAAAAGTTTTAATAAACTCTGATTTGAAGAATTGTGTTTATGAGTAAATCCGACGCTAAAGTAGGGTCACCGGGTTCGGGGCATTACATCATATTAATCATTCAACAATCTATCAAGATCAATAACAACTCAATCTTAAATTCAATTGCAAAAGAAATCAAGTTTAAAGATCAAAATCAACAAGTATGAACCTTGAACAAGAAAGTAAAGTTTATAGATTGTTTACTACCAATTGGGGCTGAGTTTATTGATTAACAACAACCCTAGCTGCTGTCCAAAGTCTCCCTTAACCACCTTCTTCTTCTTCTTCTTGCCACAAAGCTTCCACACAACTTTTTTCTTTCTTTCTTGGCTGCTGAATTGCAATAGGACAGATGGGGCTGCTGAATTCGGGATTTAGGGCTGGTTAGGGTTTGTTTTTTTGTTAATAATCTTATATAATATCATGTAAGGCTTTGATCATGTGGGCTTGGGTCGGGCCTTGAGTTTTAGTCTTCAAAATTGATCATAAAGGCCTCTTTTATCTTCAAAAACCTGAACCTTTTCTCTTGTAAAACTCATAACCTACAACAATTATTAAACTTTGTAAGATTATGTTCAAACGAGTTAAAATCATCAATTATTATATAATTAAGCACTTAGAAGATGATAAAAATGTGCAGAAAATTGGTGTGTTTTACAACACATTAGTATAAGACTGCAGAATCTGTCAGCTTTTCGCAGTCTTTGTCTGCTGTCTACAAACATTCCATACGATAGTATGGAAACTATACGATCATATGAGTTTTGTTTTTTTCTTTTGTTTTTTTAACAACTAGCAACTTTGAAGACCGTATGAACTTTGGATTTTTGAGAGAAAAACAAGTCTCATTCGTTTTTATATATTAAAATCGGTAGAAAATTATATCACGTCCGGAATATTGTGTCGTTTCAAATAATACAATGAATATTATATCACGTCTGGGGTATTGTATCGCGCCGTTGCGTAAAACGAAGGTAAGTATGTACGGAATATTATATCATATTTCTTGTAGCAACCATATTTGTATACTATCACATTTTTAACACCCGGCTCAACTCAATTAATTCCGGTTTTTAGTTTTTTTTTTCATACGATAGTATGACTTCCAGTCAAACGTCGTGCACATGCCAGTGAAATTATGTTTTACTTTTATCACGTGAAATTTCATACGATCGTATAACTATTATACGTTCGTATTTAAGAAGTATGAGTTTTAGAACGGGTGTACGAATATCATGACCCTTAGTATATATAGTTTAATGTTAACATCATTTTCAATAACTAAAGTAGATTATACAAATTAGTAAGTACAACCTTAGATGCATAGAAAATATATTAAAAGTTTTTGAGATATCAAAACCAAGATTTGGAATTTTACTACTAGCATTGTTGCATAAAAAGCCTTCCTATATCTACGCATAGTGACGATAAGTTTACATCAAAATAATGTCCAAAAGTATTAATGTAATTACCTAATACTCCATCCACCATCTCATCAAAAGAGTAACATTTTTTTTGTCTTAATACAAATGTCCATAAATAAAATTTACTAGTCAAATTCCAAGTTTATCCTTAAAACACACAACTAACACTAATAAACAATGTTTATGGACCCAATCCACAGGTATTATTATCATTTGGTAAGAAAAAAAACAATAATTTAATCTATTTTAAACTTTGTGTTTTTCAAACTAAGACATTTGACCGGTACGAATGAGTAATATTTTTAATTAATAAGAAATCAAAACATTAATAAAGATTAAAAGATTTATTCATCTAAACAAATTGAAAAGGGAATAACAGAAATCGATAAAACAATATTTAATTTATTTGCCAGTCACCCAAGTAGTTGATTCCTCAATGTAAAAACGATGCAACATATTGATACAACACAAAACATAATGTAAAAATAGGTTTTTACAGTTTTGTATCGTAAATTATTTTTTATATTAACCCAGCGCCCGGAATATTTTTAAGATAGCATCAATCAATCTATCATCCTTTGGCTGTGAATTTGATTGAAGTTTAAGGATAAAATAAAGACTAGCAATCTAATAGAGTAGGTGCAGATGTCATATGTTTTTTGTTGGATGTATACCATGACATGTATGTTAGACCATTTGTAGTGGACAAAGTTAAAACATCATCTCCTTACTTCTTTATTGGCTACTTCCTCTTCTTGGTTTCATTATCTTCAACTAGCATTGTGTATAAACCGTTGAGAGGGGTTTTGAAGGCCAAAACGCCCCACAACGCCGGAGAGGGCGGTGTTCCCCGACGTTTTGGGCCAAAAGATTGCCCCACAACGCTCGAGTACACTCAGTGTAACCATTTTTTTCCTTTTTGAAATGCCAAATATATTTAAAAAGGAAAAAAAGATGAACAACTCACAAGAAGCAAGAATCCCGAATGTACAAATAAATAAAAACCAACAAACTACAACCAAAATCATCAAGAATACCCGAAAAATTACCAGGAAAGTTAATGATACTTAATTTGCGTAATATCTCCCGATCCAATGTTTCTTTCCCCCGACTAGTACATCTAACACAAATTTTTTTTTTAATTTTGTTAATACTAATATTTTAAAAAAGTGATTATGTTTACAAAGTTTAATCTTAAATTAATAAGTTTACATGTTTATATATCATGTGTGTGAATTTGTGTATGAGAAAAGTAGCAGAAATTGTTATATCATTTTATGAAGGAAAACAATATTAAAAATTGTATTTTGTATATAATTCTAGTTTTTATGACTAAAACACATTTTAGTGTCTGATTATCTGACACTTTATTGTAATTACTTGAATGGGTTATAAATGAAATGTAAATTAAAGTTAAGTTTCGGATGCATCGTTGCAATAAACAGTGCCTCATCAAACGTTGAAACTTTTTTTAAGAATAATATACATAAAATATTTACATAGGAGATTGGGTCGCATGACCAATTGGCAACTGGCCTACCTGTATTATTTCAAATGAAGAAGTCACAAGCGGTTATGTTACCACAAATAGAAACAGCTTCTAGTTCTATGATTGTGTTTTAACTAACATTAAATTAATTAACAACACCACCAGTTGTGTTTTAGGATAATTGTACGTGCAAAAAAAGTTGATATTTATATATTTTATCGAGTGCTCCACATAAACTAAAGTTGATATCATAATAAGAAAACTTTATTATTAAAATTGTTTTTAAAAATAAAAAGTAGCCTTAGTTTTTAACGAAAGGTTTGTTAGGTACGTATTTAAATACATATATAGTGTGGTTATAAAAAAATAATAAAGTCGTTACATGATTGCATAATATGATCTTTAACTAATAATAAATTTAATGATTAATATATTCACTTATAAGATCAGCTGGGGATTCCTCTCTCTTCTTCATAATTGGATTTTCATTTATATATCTAACTGTGAATTGGTACTATTCCAGTATTCCTTCACACTCTCTCTGAATATTCACTCCTAATCAATATCTAAGTTATAGACTTATAAGTATGACTTATAAGTATGACTATGAATCCTGTTTGTCACAAAGAACAAGATGATGACAGTGGTTGGAATCCTATGGGTTCGTCGGCACCGGTTTCGGGTCCTTGGTGGAGTGAACTTGTGACTCGATCAACTCCTGAAGAATCCATCGTAGTGGAGTCTTCAATGAAGGAAGTAGACACTTTCCTTGGTAATCCTTTAATTTAATATGTATCTCTAATTAGTTTAGGATAGTGATTTAGCAATCTGATTTTCTATGTCAAATGTACGTATGTCTTGGTTTTAAAATTTAAAAGTATGAGGTGTTGTGACTCCCGAGTGGAGTAGGTCTCAGAAACTAAACTGAAACACGAGGTGACTGCTACATTAAAGTGAGGTGTTGTTCTTTTTACAACCGGATAAACATTACTTATAGCTTCTTCTTATGTCTTATCACTTTACATATCCGTCGTCTTTCTTCTACAAGTATTCATAAACCTCTCAACTATTTGTACATTTTTACATAGGAACCTCCTTAATTCGGACCTTAAATATGGAACATGTTTAGTTTTTAGGTAGTCGACTACCTAAGGTAGCGGGGGTCGAACTTTGAGGAAAAGTCTAAGTTTGCTTATTGGACGAGTCTTTTTTTTTTTCAATTTCTATTTCATATTTTATTTAGCACAGTTTACACCGTCGTTGTTCAATGTTTTATGTAACGGTTTACATCGTTTTATTCAAATTTAAACAGTTTTGTGTTTTCTTATCCGATATTCCATTATAAATTTTATCCAAAATTGAGTTATATTAGAAACAAACACTACTTAAAATTTACTAGACTAGAAAATATTTTATTTTGAATATAACTCGATTTTTGATAAAACTTATATCGGTAATGTTGACAATATAAAAACTGATTTATTAAATAAAAGCAAAAGAAGGAAGTGAAGCGAAGGCGATGTTCAAACTTGGACTTATTTACGATGTCTACAAACGCTTTTCAGGCTCCTAGATCACTCAGAAATAAAAATAATAATTAACAAAATGCCTCTAAAGTTGACAAATTTTGACCCGCATGTGCATCAAGTCGTTGCTTCCTGACCCCTGGCGTTTTTTCAGTCACCTTGCGGTTTAGGAGCTTTTGTGGCATACTTATTAAAACCAAGTTGCATGTTTACATGAAGATAAAGATTGCATTATACTGAAACATGAAAACTTATAGGTAAAGTTGATGAAGTTGATTCTGACGAGTACAAGAATTCATCAAACAAACAAAAATCACCAAAAATTCAAGTAGCTGTTTCAATGCAGTCCAATCAAACTTATGTTGACCTTGGATTTGGTCAGCCTACCATGGTACAACTTTTAACTTACATTTTACACAATTTTGAACTTTTTAATCTTTATTATATAAACCAGTTGATACATTGTCTCTCTTTTTGTCAATGGTTAATATTATATATAGGTTTGTGGCCGATACCCTTATGAGGATCAATATTATGGAGTGTTCTCAGCTTATGGACCTCAAATCAAGGTGGATAATTTTATTGAAATCTTACGAAGGAAAAAATATATATTTTTTTAAATTGATACAACTAAATATGTTTAATTTATTTGGATGAACAAGATTAGTAGGGAATCTGATTCATGTTTTTAGTACTTCTGAAATATTAATGGTGACACTTAAGATTGAGAATTGTCTATTTCATATGATTCAAGGTCGGATTATGTTGCCTTTGAACTTGGGTAGTGATGATGGACCGTTATTTGTGAATGCAAAACAATATCATGGAATTATAAGACGGAGAAGATCGCGTGCTAAGGCAGAAATAGCAAATAAAGTTTCAAAAAGTCGTAAGGTATGTTTATAAGTGCTTCATTAAATTCTTGTAAAGGTGCATAATTCATTCATTTAGGTCCTATGTTGCACGGGAACTGGTACGAAAATGGGAAACGGGCACAGGTACGAGAACGGGAAACGGCAAAACTCAAAAAATCAAGAAACGGGTACGGCAAGGGTACGGCAATAAATGCATATAAAAAATAAATATATATTATAAATAATGTACAACAAAGGCCAAAATATATTCATACGTTAATGTAAACTTCAAAATTCATACAACTTCCAATGATAATCAATCATAAGTTTTTCAAAATCAATCATAATCAATCATAGTAATAATAGAGAGGGTTAAATATTGAAATACACAAACTAATTTTAAACTTTTATGTTAAACTTATAAGTTTTGGGGACTAGTTACAAACAATTGAAAGTTAAAGGGGTAAAATGTTAAAATATCTAAAGTTATTTAAACCTAAATAACCTAATTCTAAGTTACAGCCGCTATACTCTTCTTCTTCCTTGTTTCCGGACAGCTCCGACGCCGGAATATGCCGCTGGAAACGTTTAAAAGTCGTACCCAAAGTTCTGGAAACGTATCGAAACACCATTTGAATTTTCAAAACGGTCAACGACCGTCCACAACTTCAAGGAGACGGTCAAGAAACGTTTCCTACCGTCCCGGCGGTGTTTCCGTCCCCGGCGAGTTTCCGGGACGGGGTACGGCACCTTGTGGCGTTTCCGTGCATCAGAGTTTAGGTCTAGTTCGGGATGTTGTTGGGATGTTCATTGATAACAAAATCAAAATGATGACATATGATGTCTGTCAAACATGTTTTTGACGCAATTAAAATTTATTAAGGCCGGGATTTGAAAACTTGAACTTTTTTATTTTTTTTTGGAACATTAGTTTTCTCCTTATTTTTTTAGATTTATCACATGTTTATGTCCTCGTTTGACATGTTTTTGTGTTCTGTTTTCAATATATTAATATTTTTTTTTCTATATCAATGGAGTAAATAAGTAATTGCATATATAGTCAAAAGTCAGAAAATTGCGATTTAAAACATTAATTATAAAAAAATGTTTGCTGTGGGTGTTAAATCATAAATTAAGGGCATTTAGTAAATTCAAACTTTCGTAAACTAAAAATGCATTTCATAGATTCTTTTTTTTTGAACGGCCAAGTGTAACTGGTTGATGAGAGGATCTCGAAAGGCTTACCACTCACATTCCACCACTTTACCTGAGTTTCAAATCCCTTACAGTGGTGTCGCTCATATTTCAGAGCGTGCACATGAGTCGATAATCGAACTTGAGACCTCCCGACATAAACCTCACATAAATGGGTAAACCTTAACCTTTCACACCCTTGACAAGTTGGAATGGATATCATTGGCAATGCATTTCATAGATATTGATTGACATTTTAGTTTCCTTTAATTTTTGAAATTTATAACTCCGGCATAATTAGTTACTGATTACTAAATGTTTTTGTTTTCATTTGTTAAATGTAATGGTAAGTTTTTAAAAAGTTTTAATTATCATATTTTCAATGGTTATGAGTTTTTCAGAACTTATTTGTATGCACAAACTCATAAGCAATGCAGACCAACCGGTCGAACCGGCCCGACCGAGATTCGGTTGACTGACAGGTCCGGTTCTATACGGTTCGCTAGGTTCCCAGAAAACTAGCCGGTCCGACCGGAAAGCCGGACCGGTTGAACCGGTTTTCTATTAAAAAATTATTATTTTTGGAAAACCTTTTTCCAGTAGTTTTAAGCAAAAGCAGTTCCGCCAATAAGTTTGTAACCGGTTGCCCGACTGATTCGTTGTTCGATCTGGTTATGAAAACACTGCTCATAAGCCGATAAGTTTGTGTTCACCAAAACCATTCAACTCAAAATTCCTAGTATGTTATTCATTTCATATGATTTTTTTGCTAGATTTAATTAGAATAAAATTAAATTTCTTTTAATATATTGTTCTAGTTTGATAACTAAAAAAAAAAAGAAAAAAGAAACAATTGGCTATAATTCACATGGTTTTTGTATGCAGCCATATTTGCACCTTTCACGTCATCTCCATGCAATGCGCCGACCAAGAGGGAATGGGGGTCGGTTTTTAAACAACAAAAATATAAGAAACTGCAAAGATGAAAACATAGATTAGAAAAAAGACGAAAATCCACCTGAATCTCCTAAATTTACTATTTTGTTGTCGGACCATAACATGAACTCTCCTCAACAATCAAACAATGGCGGGTCCCACATTCCTCAATCGGAGGTGACTAGTATGCTCTCAATAGGATGCCTCAAGCATTTCCCAATCGGAAATCTTTCGATGGTCTCTTTGTCAAATATGATGTCTGGAAACACTATTGGACATGGTTTTGGTATGCACGGCAAATGGGTTGAAGCGGCTGGCGCTGGTGGTGGTGGTAGCTGCTTCAACTTTGCAGTGTAGTGCTGACAAGGTCCAGTGTGTTGTGCCATTAACATATTGGACCTCACGTTCTGGTAGCCTAATGAAATGATCGTTTGGCTGCTTTTGGCAACTCATCCTTGGCTTAGTGTGTTAAGGCTGTCTCTAACCTCTTTCTAGTTGCAAGTTTTGCAAATGTTTAGAGTTATTACGAGATGCTAATAATAGCCTTAATGCATGTGAAAAAAAATAAAGAAAAAAGAAAACAAGTACTGTGTTTGTTTCACCTTTACTTAAATGTTGTTGTTTCAAATAAATCCTATGTGTGTGTTGTGGGCCTTCTAATTTCAAAGCTTTTTGATAATGTTATCTTGTTGGTACTTCTAGAAAACTCCACTATGCACTTCTTAGTATTACAAGAAAAGAACAAATGTATGTCCTAACACTTATTTTGGAGAAACTAATAAAACCTTGTTAGAAATAATAAAACATGAATTATTTTTATCACACTTGTTCAATTATTAAAAATCTAATAAAAATGAATGCTCAAATGACAATAATAGTAAGAGTAACTAAGAGTCCTTTTTAGAAGTTTATAAATTCGGAAGCAAAGTTGACAATAATTAAGTCACAAATAAATTAATTATAAATGGATTCAAACTTTGAGGCTAAAAAGTGTTGGTGTATGCATTGTTAGTTTACGAAAATATATACACAACAGAGAGGTGATTTGTGAATGGGCTTTGACGTATTGTCAAACGAGATGGCTAATGGTTTCTTTATTCATTCTTTCTTGTAACTGTGTCAAATTGTACAAAATATCCCGAACCCAAAAGACCATTTGTAGATGGATCCATGCCCGTTCTATAAAAATTAAAACACGATATAGCTTAATGTTTGATTTTTGTAAAACACCATAGAATTCTTTCTGCACACGCAATGGTTGATATTTTTAGTAAACTAGGAATAGACCCCGCGCTTCGCGGCGGATCTCGTGTTTGTAGCATGTGTTGTTCCTTCATGAAAATTATATCAATACAAAATCCAATGACACTTTTGTAATGCACAAATAAAAAGAAGAAAGTGCCAAAAGATTTTATTTCATATCATATGACGGTCCGGCAGTCGCTTCCACTTTATAGATACTCTTAAGTCTCCACAAACACTCCATAGACCTATAATTACAGCATCCAATAAGAAAGATTATATTGGCATAATCTGTGGTTGAATTGGTCTATGATAATAATTTTTAAATGGTATCTTACAATTTCCCTAACTTCACTCATAATTCCCATAATTCCTTCGACAATAGAGAATTTGAGCAACCTGATTTCTTGTACAGGTCTTAAGCCATCCTTACCCTATATCATCCTTGAAGCCATGTTTATGTGTTTGTTTCAAGTGCAGATGCAACCTATGCATAAACATAAATACATCATCAATTGATAATTAAAATGTTCATACAAAAATAGTGGTGTAACAGGCAAAATATTGAACCAAATATGGTTGCTCATATGCTCTGGAAAGAGCTAGATGGTAACTAAAAAGGCTTTGTGGAGTGCAGCAGAGTGAACCATCTTTGACTGTATTAGTTACAGGCCTCTACTTGTTAAAAAAATTACCTTTTTTGTGCACATCGTGTTAATTATTGACTTTCCAACATTTGGGTACAAAAAAAAATGAACTGATATTGCTTGCTTGTCACTTTTAAGTGTTAAAATTGTCTCAACACTGACAAAAAATAATTATATAAGCAATATCACAAAAGATAGTAATGCATATACATAAATGAGTAAATAATAACTATGACAGTAGCATACCTTACGATAAGGTTACCTTTTATAAATCACTGAAGCAGCAGAGCGGCTTTGGTCTTTTGCTAATTGATCTAGTCCCATCAAGCGTTAAAAATGAATATCTTCTTTCTCAACATAATTGAACAATAAGGTCCAATTTCTGAATGATCAAATAAAATATGGTCATTGTAAACAACTAATTATAATAATGTAATTTGGTTGCATAAAAGTTCATAACTAACGTTTGTATAATTTGAAACCAATGCAATTCACAATTTCACATGTAACTTCCCTGATGGCTTGAACAGAATACAATAATATCATCAAAGCTCAGAATCAATTTTACTAAAAAAACAACACAATAATATCATCAAAGCTATTTATCATAGCCAACCACTCAAACAAATCCTAATCGAGCATACAGATTATTAAATTCCAAGTGTCAGGGTTGTGTCTATGGTTCAATTAGTGCTCTGACCACCGGAAATACCTAACGGCGACGAAGAGGTGTGATGACTTCAACGTGTTCTATGGAAAGCCTAATTCCGGGTCCGTTTAATGCCCTATCTATTTCTAACAACGATGTGTTAATTGGGAGGGTTTTAACTTAAAAGGACAAAATTTAGGGGTTGTCAATGTATAAAGAAAAAAACGGTTTTCTTACGTGGTGATTGTTAGTTTGTTCGATTGTTGGTTCATCTTCTCCCTCATAGCTCTTCATAGAAAATTATTTGTTTGGAGTTTGTCTTCTTGGCACTCATAGACGTGGGTTAACTTATATCAAGTAATCAATTTAATAATTCAACAGGAAAAAACGCAACTTGTTTGTGCAATCATAAACCCTAACTTTCAATATTGGAGAAGTTGAAGGATAATAAAGAGAGAAAGGTACCTTCGGTATCCATAGGTTGGAAATCGGAGCTCCAATGGAGGGAATGGCAACGGTAACCGATGCCGACAACAGTGGAAATCAGATCCACAACGGTCAAGGTAGTGGTGATTAACGGTGGTGGAAATCATAGCCACAACAGTCGATGTGGTGGCGATAGACGGTAGTGAGGAGGCGATGTACTGCGAGGGTGGTAGCATGGGGTGGTCGGTGGTGGAGAGGAGATGTATCGGAGCATGTGTACACAGAATAACTACCATCTATTAAACTATATTATTTGATGTGAGTACATGTTGTACCACATGCTTCTTTGTTTGTAAAGTCTGTGAATAGTAATTTTACTGAGACAACCGTCAAATGCCTTTTAATATATATATATATATATATATAATTAATGTTTCTTTTTTTCCTTTATGATGATTAGACGATTGGTGCTAGCCGCTGGTTAAGATCCCACTCTTCTTTTTGTTAAGGGGCAAATATATAATTATAACTTATAATTTTATATTTACATAATATATTGTTTTAGTTAATTAATTTATCATCATTGTATATATCAACTATACATATTTCTGGCAAGATTAGAACAACCAAACAAAGTCGTAACTCAATATAATAAACTACAAAAGCATTAATAAATTTATCATTACTTAATCAAGTTGCACAAAGCATAATTTGCAACGATACTCATCACTACTTAAGTCACATGCAACTAGTTAAAACTAAACCGAAGTGATCTTGCGGTTAGCTAGTTTTTTACAGAAAATATAGAAGAAAACCCAAGCTGTAACACTTTATAAACCACCAGCCTGTAGCCGTAGGGTGTGCAGTACTTGAGGTGTCCAGCCGGTCGGAGCCACAACAAGTGCATAGGGTTGTGTTACAGCCGGATGCTGCAATGCTTTCGTTTAGAGGAACGATCTTGACACATTTTCTGGCACAAGACAGCTCGGTGCAAGGATTTGGTCGGAAATCATGGACGAACGGTGTAAAACCCGATACTGCATTGTTTTAAAACCACAAAAAAAAAAAAAATCAGATTAAACATGACTAAAACAAGATAATAAAACTAAACAAAAATGATCATCACCATTGCAGTATTCCAGTTGGAAGTGTCCAGCTACCCCCGTTATTAGGAGCGTGCAAACCAACACCAAAATTACGGTTTTTGATTCCATTATTTCAAGTGATGTGAAGTAGTGTTGAAGTTGTAGATGTGAGAAGTAAGGATGTTTTTGTTGGATTAAATGGTCGGTTCGGGTCAAGTCAATGCGGACCGACCCGAATGTGACCTAGTATGAGTTACACCGGGGGTAACGAAATATAAACCCACTTAAATGTTAATTGGGCCCGACACAATGGACCGGACAATGGGTTAGGCTTTGAGCTTGTAATTGGGCTTAAGCCCAATAGATTAATTGATTAAATCCTAAAGTATTTTCTATATATAGTATACTATATATACTTTATATCTAACCTAATCCTTACACAAGAATAAAAACCATAATCCACCTCCATCACCTCCAACCGCAATTCCGGCGCTGGATTCCGACAGCTCGGTTTTCCGGCGAGGTCTTTTCCGGCCACCACAGTAACCGTACACCACATACATCATCACTGCAACCACCACCGAGCCACCTCTCTGTTCACCGGTCTTGTTGTTTGCTCTGTCTTCCTGCTGCAACCCTATTTCCGGCGAACCGTTTTTCCGGTGAGCTCGAATTTCCGGCCTCGCCTCCTCCGGTTACTGCTCATCATCACCATTGCTTGCTACTGCTCTTGGTGCTGTTGTCCGCTGCTACTTGCTATTGTTTGTTACTGGTTTCCGACTGCCACCGCGTCACCGCCACTCGCCGGAGCGCCGCCACCGTTCGCAACCACCTGTAGCCGCCGGATCTATTGGGTTTTTTATTGTGTCCTTTTCTAGCTCATTCGTTAAACCCTCGGTGTCTTCCCAGTTTTGATAACCGAGGTATATCGATAAACTTATCTATGGTTGTTTGTCTTTCGTTTATTGGTACTCGTATAAAGTTGTAATCGGATCTGGGTTTTGGGTTTTCGATTTATGGTTCGTTTAATCTTTATTCATCCGCTGCGTTTTTATAGTTCGTTTATATGTTTGTCTATTAATATTGATTAATATCTATTAAACGAAATTATTAACTAAAATGGGTTTACAATATTTGACCGTTTTCGTTCCGAACCACCGTTGAAAACCCAACAGTGGTATCAGAGCCGCGGTTACAACGTACGAGTCGATACCGGTTCGCTTAAACCGGATCTACATCACAAACTTTAAATCGTTTAAAGTTTTTGATCTAGATTTGTTTTCGGGTATTTTTTATTTGGTCAATGTTTTATTTATTTTATTTGACCAAGTCAAAACGACCCGAAATTAATTTATTTTGAATATGTAAATCCATCCCCGACCTATGTTTGTTTGGTTGTGTTTGGTTGTTGAGCTTATTTTTTGCCATATGGATGGTTCAAAAGTTGTAAACAGTTATTATTTATTTTTCGATTTTCTTTTGGCCATAAAGATGGTTCAAATTTGTAATAGGGCAAATCATTGTTAGTTTATAAATTTGTAATTAAGAAGACGCGAAGATAACTGAGAACGAGCTCAAGGATTTCTTGGAGTTAGTGGGAGTTCGGGCAAGATGACGGGATGCACGAAGGGTTCCATCCTTGTAGTTGTTTTGTGTTGTGAATCCGTTGACCCGATCTGTCTCCCTAATTGGCTCTAGCGAGACCGATCACCTTTTGGCCATAAGAATTTACATATTATTATTTGCTATTGTGGTTGCTTGGATTGTTTATAATAGGATTATAATATCACCGACCTAATACCAAATAAATTTGAAAATAAACATTTTATTAACCAATTATGTTTTGCAAATTAAAAATGTTTTGATTTCCAAAACTAATAACTTAATAGATTTCTATTAACTTAAAATTGGTTAGCCGTATCGCGACAAACTTAGTTTTTAATAGGTTATTTAAAACTAAGTGTCCCGAGAGATGAAATGGTTCATCAATTCGTCCCGATAATAAATACAGTAAAATTTGACTTTTACTCTATTTGGTAATTTTAAAAGTGATCCCAATTTAAAACCAATAGTTTATGCCAATCCTACTACAAGTCACACTTGAGGCATACTACGAAAATTCGAGTGTTTGGAGCTACAACACCGCACTTGTTTTCTAGCCTATCCCATCAAGGTGAAAGCGTTTCGTTGACACATCTGGCCCTTTCACACGTCACTACACTAGGAAAACTATTACTTTACTCTCTTGTTACATGCCAAAGCTGTCTGGAGACTTAAAGTGGGCAAAGATGAGGCTAAACGTATCTATACAGACAATCGTTGTCTCTATAGGCCTCATAACCGAGAGTTGTGCTCTATTCACAATTGGCAATCGTTGGCAATCTGCCTAACCACTTATTAATGTTGTGTGCTACAGCTGCCTTTAATAACTGGAAACCGGATTCTCATGCTCCTATTTCATTAATGTTATTGGGTCATCAATAATGGGACTACAACGTCGAAAATACTAATTAAATTTACTTTTGCTTAATTAATCAGATGTCGTCAAACGAAAACTCACCCTACGCCCTTAAGACTGTCCTTGAGAAGGATAAAATGAACGGTACCAACTTCATCGAATGGCACCGTAACTTGAGACTTGTTCTCACCATGGCAAAGCGCCTGTATGTTCTCGATGGACTTGTTCCAACCGAGCCTGAAAACAACACAGCCGCTGCTCGAAAAGTTATTGAGAAGCATAAGGATGACTCGGCTGATGTCTCCTGCATTATGCTAGCCACCATAACTTCTGAGCTTGATAAAGGCTTGGAAGATTTTGGTGCCTATGAGATGCTTGAGCAACTCAAAGGCATGTTCCAGAAACAAGCCTGTCAAGAACGTTTCGACACCATGAAACAACTCATTAGTTGCAAGATGGCAGAAGGGTCTCCCGTCAGTGCGCATGTTCTGAAGATGAAGGGGCACATCGATCAGCTTAAGAAACTTGATTATCCCCTACCCGATGAGATGGCAGTTGATTTCATCCTCAACTCTCTCCCCAGCTCATACAACTAGTTCATAACGAATTTCAACATGAATGGCTGGGTGAAGATAGTGCCGGAGCTTCATAACATGCTCAATACGGCTGAGATGAACATTCCTTCTAGGACCAATCAAGTTCTGATAATTCGATCTGCTGGTGTCAAGAAGCCTAATCCCAAGAACTGGGGTTATAAGGGTAAAGGCAAGAAGAATGTTACCATTGCTGCTCCTCGTGCCACCAATGCTAACAAAGGGGTTCCAAAGATACCACCGCCGCCCCCTGAAGAGCGCCAGTGCTACCGATGCAACCAAATGGGACACTGGATGCGAAACTGTCCCGAATAACTTGCTGAGATCAAGATGAAGAGAGCCAATGGTGAAGGCTCTTCTCGAGGTATTTCCATATACGTTATTAAACTTTTTACTTTCCCTAGCAACACATGGGTATTTGATACGGATGTGGTTTCCACATCGTTAATGTCTTGCAGGAGCCTGAGAAGTGGAGGAAACTGAATAAAGGCAACATGGAACTCATCGTTGGAGATGAGAAGAGAGTACCAGTTCTAGCAACTGGAGTATTTCATTTTACTTGTCCATCTAGCCTAGTTTTTCTTTTGAATAATTATTTGTATGCTTCTGGTTGGACCAGCAACATCGTTTCAGTTTCTTTACTGTTTGAACAAGGTTTTAAGTACGTGTTTTAATGGCATAGCTATTTCTGCTTACTTAAATGACATCTTTTATTTCGAGGCTAAACCTTGAAATGATATATATAAGATTGATGTTCAAACTAATAATAACGTATATATAATCTTTCAAAACGTATCAGATCTGGCATCAATGATACATTTCTATGACATTGCCGACTTGGCCACATAAGCAAGGCAAGAGTTAAAAGACTCAAATCCGAAGGGATTCTTGAATCCACAGGACTAGACTCTTTTGACAATTATGAGTCTTGCTTAGCTGGCAAACTCGCCAAAGACTCCTTCACTCATAAAAGTGAACGAGAAAGAGATATGTTAGGACTCATACATACTGATGTATGTGGACCTTTCAGAATCATGCCTAGAAACCATGAAAGATACTTTGTTTCTTTTATCGACGATTATAGTCGATGCGCTTATGTGTATCTTATGAAACACAAGCATGAAACTTTTGAAAAGTTCAAAGAGTTTCAACACGAAGTGGAAAACCAACTTGGTAAAACCATTAAGATACTTCGATCAGATCGAGGTGGAGAGTATCTCAGCTCAGAGTTCATCAATCATCTAAAAGAGTGTAGAATTATTTCACAGCTCACTCCACCTAGCACACCCCATGGCGTGAGCGAGAGGAGGAATCGAACTTTGCTAAACATGGTTCGATCGATGATGTGTAGAACTAACTTGCCTCACTCCTTTTGGAGTTTCGCCCTTATGACCGCGTGCCGCATTCTTCAATTACTACAACCAAAGCGGTTATTACTTCTTTCATCCTTATACAAATATGATTTCTATCAAGAGGAAAGACCACTTCCTCGAGAAAGGATTTCTCGATCGAGGAACTGGAGATTACATTGTCGATCTTGAAGAAATTCAAGAACCACAAACAACCGCCAAAGAAGTTGTAGCGTCTGATCAACAAGTTCTTGTTGCTGATACGTCAGACATGAACACGAGCGTTCGCAGAAGTAGGAGGACTCCCGCACCAAATCCTAGATATCTATGGCATCTGGATGGTCCAGAAGTCTTATTAGTAGCCAAGTCTAGCAACGAAACTACTAACTACAAATCTGCAATCTTAGATCCGGAATGTGAGAAACGGCGTGAAGCCATGAACGCCGAGATGCAATCTATTCATGACAATCAAGTCTAGAACTTGATTGAGCTACCCCCAAAGGTCGGGCAATAGGGAGCAAGTGGATTTTCAAACAAGCATCTCGTAGCTGGAATCTACATTTTGATCAAAGAGCTTAATTTTATCAAAAATGAAGATGAGCCTTGTGTTTACATAAAGGCTAGTGGGAGCACTATATCATTCCTCATCTTATATGTGGATGATATACTGATCATTGGAAACAACATTTCTATGCTTAAGGGAGTTAAGCACATATTGGAATCTTGTTTTGCAATGAAGGATCTTGGAGAAGTTGCTTGTATTCTAGGAATCAAGATCTATCAAGATAGATCTAAGCGGCTTCTAGGGCTGAGTCAAAGTACATACATAGACAAGGTCATGACACGCTTCTCAATGGACATCTCCAAGACAGGAGCTGTTCCATTGCTAAAGGAACCGTTTTAGCAAATCGCAATCTCCGGCAACGGACATTGAGACAAAGCACATGCAAGCAATTCCATATGCTTCAACGATTGGCTTTGTCATGTACGCTGTATTATGCACTAGACCTGACGTCTCGTATGCGCGTTTGGAGGAGTGGAAGAGGCGCTCACTGTAAGGTGTTACACTGATGCTAACTTCCAAAATGACCGAGATGTTTCTCACTCATAATCTGCTTGGATGAAGAAATTTATAGCCAACCTCGATCTGGTTCCAAGTTTAGGAAAATGATCGACGTAATATGTGATAACACAGGTGCTATTGCTCAAGCCAAAGAGCCCAATTATCATCACATGGCCAAGCACATTTTTAGTTCCACTATGTACGAGTAATACTGGAACAAGGTGACATCATAATAAGCAAAGTAGATACAGATCAAAATCTAGCTGACTCGTTCACTAAGCCAATGACTCAGGACAAGTATGATCAGCATAGAGATGCTATCGGGCTTAGACTTGCTAGTGATTTATTTTGATTTAGTATTTGGATGTATGAACATTTAAACAATTGTACTTTTCACTTCACTTTTGATTTAATGGTTAAATGCAAACGTTGTATGATACAACTGTGTACATTTTAATACGTTTAATCCGTGAATATTGTATTCTAAATTATCCGTAGTCGGTCAGACTCGTGGGAACGATTCTGAATTAAGACTATTCTGACTTTGGACTCAAGCAGTTGACTTCTAAACTCACATACCTCATTTTGAATGACGTTGGATGTAACTCACATCAAATCATTTTCATGGATCTTGATCATAAGATGTTTTGATAATAGTATGCTCATTTAGTATCCTTAGACCTGAGATACATATTGGAACTTTCGTTTACCGAGGAATATTCTTTGATCATGTCAACCGCTGTTGGGTAAATGCCAGCCATAAAGGCATTGATTGGGAATGTTCTGGAGTTCAGTGGGAGTTGTATGTAGTCAAGATGAGATTCTGTACTCTTACATGAAAATGTAACAGTTAGACATATTAGCGCCTTCGTTGATTCGAACTGGTAAAGTGTGAGGCCTCACCCAAACTTACTGTGTGTTTTATTGGACCACTTTGACTCTATATCGAGAACTACAATAATTGAAAACTATATGAGATTGATTTGATCCATGTCTCATTGTTCAATTGATGTCTTATACAGAAAGGATAGATGACAACGATTACTATAAATTCATTATCTTGCAATAAGGTATTCCAAGATATTTTGGTTATGGATTTAAAAATGTCATATTTGGTTGGGGATAGCTATGTGTAGCTAGAACGCCTCTAGCTGTTAGCGTTGTGATACTTGACCCAAATCCGTCCAAGTGGGAGACTGTTGGATTAAATGGTCGGTTCTGGTCAAGTCAACGCGGACCGACCCGAATGTGACCCGGTATGAGTTACACCGGGGGTAACGAAATATAAACCCACTTAAATGTTAATTGGGCCCGACACAATCAAATAGATGGACCGGACAATGGATTAGGCTTTGAGCTTGTAATTGGGCTTTAAGCCCAATGGATTAATTGATTAAATCCTAAAGTATTTTCTATATATAGTATACTATATATACTTTATATCTAACCTAATCCTTACACAAGAATAAAAACCCTAATCCATCTCCATCACCTCTAGCCAAAATTCCGGCGCCGTATTCCGGCAGGTCGGTTTTCCGGCGAGGTCTTTTTCGGCCACCACTGGTGATGATGAGCAGTAACCGGAGGAGGCGCGGCCGGAAATTCGAGCTCACCGGAAAAACGGTTCGCCGGAAATAGGGTTGCAGCCGGAAGACAGAGCAAACAACAAGACCGGTGAACAGAGAGGTGGCTCGGTGGTGGTTGCAGTGATGATGTATGTGGTGTACGGTTACTGTGGTGGCCGGAAAAGACCTCGCCGGAAAACGGAGCTGCCGGAATCCAGCGCCGGAATTGCGGTTGGAGGTGATGGAGATGGATTAGGGTTTTTATTCTTGTGTAAGGATTAGGTTAGATATAAAGTATATATAGTATACTATATATAGAAAATACTTTAGGATTTAATCAATTAATCCATTGGGCTTAAGCCCAATTACAAGCTCAAAGCCTAACCCATTGTCCGGTCCATTGTGTCGGGCCCAATTAACATTTAAGTGAGTTTATATTTCGTTACCCCCGGTGTAACTCATACCGGGTCACATTCGGGTCGGTCCGCGTTGACTTGACCCGAACCGACCATTTAATCCAACAATTTTATGTTTAGTTCACTTTATATATAGGAATATTGTCACTCTGTAGTTACTGCATTAATTTTTTTTTTATATTTTTCATTAGCCAAGTGAATTATCAACAGTTCACGAGACGGCAGTACTCCATTAGTCCATTATACTACTTCTTGATAAGAAACAAAAATTGATTCTCTTTTAACGTCTATATCACTCATATGAGAAAAGGTAATTAAATTTGACAATCCTACAAAATTTAACCCACTTCCTATTTACTCCAAAATTCAACAATTGTGTAATTGCATAGTCAAAATTTTCATGTTATTAATTCAACAATAAGCTAGTGTAATGGAAGAGGTAAAATATCAATCACGCTCCGATGTGAAATAATATGGTATTTAATGAAATAATTTTGTTTTTGTTTAAGTCCATGGTTCTCTAGTACTTCTTTACCATATTCAACAATATAGTCAATTGGCTCGTTGGCACATATGTTCTATAAGCATCCACAACGCGAGATTTATGGGTTCCGTCCGAGTGGTGTGGTGATGGATGGATGAGGAGCCGAAAGACAGTAGTGATGTGGAGTCAAACATACGATATTCATTATATGTAGGAGAAGAAGACAGATGTTACAAAGGAATACATACCAAGATCATTTTGTCTAACTAAACTATTTGTCACTTCATTGTGCTTCAAAGAAAACTTAATAATTTAAAGATAAAACAAAAAAAAAAAAAAGAAATACGAAAGGAAGCAATTGACAAGTCAGTTTCATAAAATCCTATTAACTCCTGTTTGATTTCATAAAAATGTGTGTACTTTCGCATTTTATGTTGGTCACCATCTGCATTCCGTTTGCACTATATAAAACAAGATATTTTACAAATTAAACCAATAAATAAACCTTCTTAGAAATTAGAATCACCAATCATGGATGTACTTTTGAATCAGGTTGGGTAGTTGATGCCAACACAAGTTCATTGATAGCACCACCAAAATCATGTTTAGACAACCCTACATGGAGCCTACATAAATTCTGATTTCTCATCTAGCTAATAAGAATTTGGGATTTTTATATCATCAAAACTATGATAACTTGAATCAATGACACTAACAACCAGTATAACAGTAAAAATATTAATTAGACAAGAATAATGTTAGGAAAATAGAATAACAATTTGCCATCATCAACATCAAGAGATTACTGATTGTGTCCACACGCCACCTATAATGGATCTTTTATTAAAAAAAAAAATAATTAACAGGTGTTTGAGAAATTATATTGCACATTATATGGGACCCATATTTTGTGGGAGCGGTCATGGTTTGGTTTGAAACCGTAAAACCGTCTAAATCAGTTATTGGTTTGGTTAATCCATCAATAAGTGTAATGAAAGATATATATGTTAGATGTAAGCAATATCAAGCACACTCGGATGTGAATTAATCCGGTATTTAAAACAAACTACTAATATACTCGCGTGTTGCCCGATGAATAGCGTCGAATTCTAACGACCTTTTATCACACTTTAAAAAAAGATGATAAACTTGTAAAATTGGGTGGAAAGTGTGACCTTGCTCGTGTAATGGTGGAAACCGAAAAGTACGACACTTTTTCTTTGTTTATCGAATACCAAAGCTAGAGTTGTTTCACCGGCTGCAATCGCAACCGTTGAAAGACGTTTTTTTTGTAAATGAAGTTTATCAAGACGAATTTGCACAATCGAATAGAATGGGTGATAAGTAATTGGCCAAAGCTTTAATTTGTGCGGTCGAAAGAGAAACGTTTGCTAAAGTAAAAGAAGAGGATCGAATGGCGTGATTTCAAACTTTCAAAAACCGAATAGGAGAAATCTTCGCCCAAGTGTGTAACTTTAGTTATTATCGTGTTTTTATTTTTGTTTCGTTTATAACGTCCTACTTTTGACAATAATAATAAAAGAAATTGTGTTTATTTTATTATATGTTGTTATTCAGTTTAGATAAATAAAATATTAGAGTGTGGGCTTAGACATTTAAAATATAAAATAAGGGATGGTGATGGGTCTTAGGTCCATAGGCTTAAGGGTATATAAATCCCTTAAACCACCCTAAAACCCTAAAACTGTAAGACCCCGTTACCGGTGCCTCACATTTGGGCGTTGGATTTACTCATCAACGTAGTTCAATTCATCAGAGTTAATAAAAACATTCGCGGAATATAAAAACTTTCATAAACATTACATTAATCCATAACATGTCTTAAAATAAACATCTTGTCTTTCAAAATATCATAATATTAAACATGAACGTCTTCCGATGCTAGTCTCTTATTCAATGCCACGTGTTCCCCTCAAGCGAGCTGTCTCATCCTACTCACCTGCGTGCATACTAAAAGTCAGCTACGCTGAGTGAGTTCTAGTTAATAACAATACATACTTTACATACATACATACATACGTACTTTCATTCATACTTTCATAAATCAAATTCTAATTTACTCTATTCTATTTTGCCTCGGATATTATTAGGGTCCGGTCCCTTATTCTGCCTTCGATATTATTAGGGTCCAGTCCCTTTTCTGCCTCGGAAGTTATCAGGGTCCGGTCCCATTTCTGCCTCGAGATTATTAAAGGGCTCGATCCCTTTTCTTCCTTGGATATTATTAGGGTCCAGTCCCTTTTCTACCTTTCTATCTCCTACTTTTATTCATAACATACATACATATAATTCATAGTCCATACATAACATTATGACTTGATAGTGCGTGCATTATCCGAAGATCATTCACGTACCGACAAGTAATCATTCTTACCTTTCACATAATCACATAAGACATACACTTATCAGTTAGGATAAATGTATTAACAATCACATCGAGTTTGCACACAGCCCCGAAAACATAACACAGAAATGGGGCTAGAAACTCACCTGGATCCTGTTGCGTTCGCCGTTTATCGTAATTCCTTTCTTTAACTGAGCTCGGCTAACCATTAAATACATATTTGTTAATTAATCGTCTAACTAATTAAGCTGGTATTTTGGTTTACCAGTGGGCATCCTAAGTTGGGCTCGTTTGTTTAAGTTCATGACAATGGGTTAACTTATCCTATATTATATATGGGCTTAACATTTATGGGTTAAGTTAATTCAGGCCCAACTGTTCACTTTTGGGCCCAACAGAGGACTGGGATGTGTAACATCCTACTTTTGGTTATTATAATAAAATAAAATATCGTCAATTTAATAGTGGGTCGTTATCGGTTTAGATAAATAGAATATGAGTTGAGCTTGTGTTAGTTAAATGGAGATGGGTTATGGACTTGGGCTATGAAAGAAAGAGGAAAGGACCATGGGCTTAAGCCTATGATCCATAAATAAATAAACCATAATCACCACTTAATCATTCATTTCACATATTCCATACACCATCCAAGACACACACTTAAGCTTTCTCTCTAGTTCTTCCTTTCTCTAAACCGAAACCAAGAAGGAAACCGAGTACCAACCCGAGGTAATGATAGTGTAATATTATATGAGCTTAAACCCGTTAGATATAAACACGAAACGACGAGCTGACACCGTTAAACCGTTTAAGTCAAGAGATTCGGGTGGATTCGGGTATAAACCAAACCTAAGATGAGCTTAGGGATCACCCTAGCTCAGATCTGGATCGAACGGGGCGAAAAACTGTGAAAAACGAGTCCAAACTCGTTTTTCCGGAGAATCCGCGTTTTCCCAGCAGCCTTCCGGCGGCGGCGCCGGAAAAGATGTACGAGGTAAGGATGTCAGGGAATGTTCCCTGACATTTTGATTGATAAGTATGATGTAAGATATAATGTATGTATGAATATATGATGTATGCATAATGTATGTATGTTATGTTGATGGTGCGTGAACGCTCTTCGGAGATTGCACGTATTGTCAAGGAATGTATGTATGAACAGGTACGGTACAGTTGCATGAAACAAAGGGACCAAACCCTAATAATATCTGTGATGGTAGGGACCAGACCCTAATAATATCTGTGATGGTAGGGACCAGACCCTAATAATATCTATGATGTTGGGGACCAGACCCTTTATAATATCTGTGATGTTAGGGACCAGACCTTTATAATATCTGTGAGGTTATAGTGCGGAAGGCTCTTTAAATAGGACAGATAGTTATGTATGAAAAGTAAGTATGAATAATGTACACCCCTTCAGGCACGTGTGCAAGTATGCGAACATATTGTATGTTGTATGATTAACTAGAACTCACTCAGCGTAGCTGACTTTTAGTATGCACGCAGGTGAGTAGATTGAGACAGCTTGCATAAGAGGAAGCACATGGTATGAACTTGAAGAAGTTGGCATCTCAAGAAATGTTATGTTATTCTAAAGACAATGTTTTATGTTTTAAATAATTTGAATGCCCGTTAAGACAACAAAGTATGGTTTTGAAATATGATGGTTTGAATGTTTTAATATTCCGCGAATGTTTTTATTAACTCTGATATTATGAAATGTGTTTATGAGTAAATCCAACGTCAAAAGTGAGGCACCGGTAACGGGGCCTTACAAGTTGGTATCAGAGCAAAGTTCGAGAGATTTAAGCATCCTACATGCTTAGACTCGAACAGAGAATGGGATTGAAGTAAGAAAAGAAAGAAGATGCCAGTACGAGAATGCCATGTGTCACTCAAGCAAGCTCAGTAACGGTTAATTTTATGATTAGATAATGTATGTTAATGTTAGCTTAATTGCTAAAGAAAGGATAGATAGGGATAGGAATTCTTGATTATTTGATTGTTTAACTGTTTAAGAGTAGAATTAGCACAAATAGACTCATAAGAGGAAGTGTATAGGACACGGAGAGTAACGTGAGCAGCTAATCACAGCTGGTCACTGTTATTACCTATTAGCCTTACTATCCTTGTACTAAATATTTCCTTTAGTGATGACGTTTGTGTTTTCCTTTTAGAATACGATGGCTGGAACAGAAGGAAATGTGGGAGCTGGAGGTCTCGCTGGACGTCGTGGCAGGCCTCGTCGTATCCAGCGACCTTCGGTTGAGACAGCTTCCAACACCATAGATGAGGGAAGCGCAGCTGGAGGAGGTCTGATCAACAATGAAGGGGTTCATCTGGATCCCGCAATCCAAGCATCTATTGTTCAAGCTATAGCCACTGCTGTGAAGAATATTACTCCTGGAGGGTCTGCTGGAAGCCGTGAAAGAACTGCTGGAAGGGCGGAAGGAGATGGTAGGAAAGATGATGAAGGAGAAAGGGAGGCTTCGAGCGTGGTGAGGTCTGTGAAGGCTGATGATAGAAAGAGGGGTCGAGGCGGGTGCAACTATAAGTCCTTCAAGGGCTGTGACCCGCCGAAACTGACTGGTTTGGGAGACGCAATCGCTACTCTTCAATGGATAACTTCCATGGATAAAACTATCCGAATTAGCGAGTGCCGTCCCGGCCAAGCTGTGGGCTATGCCACTCAATCGTTTGAGGATGAGACAATGTACTGGTGGGAGTCGGTTGAGCAGAGAAAGAGTCGGGAAGAGGTAAAGGCGATGAGGTGGGATGACCTGAAGGAGTTGGTAATGAAGAGGTTTTGTGCTGATGCGGAGGTTGAAAGGGTTGAGATGAAGTTTTTGAGTCTGAAGGCGGGTAAGATGACACAGCGCGAATACACCACTGAATTCAACCGTCTGTCAAGGTTGGTGCCAGATATGGTGGACACCGAGGCCAAGCGAATCAAATGTTACCTTTGGGGACTGCCGCAGAATGTTCGCGTCTTGGTTAAGACGGGTCGACCAGGTACCTTTGATTCTGCTGTTGGGCTCGCGGAAACTGTGACACTCGTCAATTTCAGGTTAACTCCGTTAACTCAAACTCCGTCAATTCAAACTTAAGACCAGTTGATCAATAACGCACATCTCATTACATTTAAACTAAGGGTTTAAATGACGCTTGACAATTACTACATGTGTAGTCTTTCGGGAATTGCACCGAAACGCAAACGAGTTGACGCAAACCATTGGTGAATAAACGAAAAACAACAAAACAATAATTATGTGATAATTATGTGTTAGACTTATGTGTTATGTGATAATATTGGTTAGAACACTAACTCAAGATGCAAACAAGTTAGTTTAAGCTAGAAAAGTAATATTTAGAAGTAGAGGGGCCTTGATGTAACATATTATTATTAATAATAAACAAAACCCTAACTCTCTTCCTCCCTCCCTCACACCGATCGGCCCCCCTCCCCTCTCCCTCTCTTGGCTGCCGAAAACAAACACACACATACACACAAGATCCTTCAAGTTTGGTTGAAGATTAAGGTGCTAGGAAGGTATAAACAACTATTCTATGTATCCTTTATGTTTAATTTTGATTTTTAATGGGTTAATCTAAAACCCTAAGTCACGAAATTGATGAATAAGATGAACTAGGGTTGATTTATGCTCGATGATGATTGATTATGTATTGGTTATTGATATTGATGATCATATGTGATTTTGAACGGTGAAAGATTATTGAATCATTGATTGTTTATAAACCCTATAGGGATACTACTGATTTTTATGATTAATAATGTTTATTGCATGTTGGAGTAATGTCGTATGCTTAGGATGCATGTTAGACGATTGTTTGTGCTTGCTGAGTTTTTGACAGCAGTAATTGTTAAACTTGAATGACATGTAACTTGTTAATTATAAAAGCAAACTGAGCTATTTATGAGTCTACAAGGTAGTACTCTGAGTCTAGTTTTCAGAAAGTCCAACCACGCCTAATTTGGAGGTGTTTTGGTTGGTCAAATGATTTAAATGTGATTAAAGGTCAAAACTGGTACTGGACAGATTGTAAGTTATGATTAGACAACTGTAACTAAATATTAATGTGGAAATTGGTCGAGGTTATTAACACTACAAGGTGCTATGTTGAGTCTAGTTTCTATAAAGTCCAAGCTTGTAATTTTTGGACATGTAAAGGTTAACTTTTATTATTTTACAAAACTGAAGTGCAAATCTGAATTGTGAGACCTGCTGTTAGGTTGTTTTGTAAATATCATAACTCATGAACTACAAGACCAAATGGGTTGGTTCCACTTCTGGAAGTTAACTTGTTGAGTTAAGAACCTAACCCAATTGGTCCTGCATTAATTGGATTCTTCATTTAACGGGAATAACAAATAACATTCTGTTACGCATGAATTTGACTGCTGTGAGTTTGTTGTAATGTTTTGATCATTATGAGTAAACTATGTAGAATAAAAATATAATAAAATATGTTCTGGAAACGTAATTCATGTATGCTTTTGTGACGATTTTAGGTGAGTTAATTGAGATTCTATGATCTGTTGAATAGAGTAATCTTTCGAGTAGAATTCTGTCTTGATGAAACTAGCTGCTGAACTTTGTGAAAATACATGAAACGTGCAAATTGCCAGATAATTGTTATGTTTTGACCAAATTGCCCTTGCGGGGAATAATTGCTAGTAATGTACAATATTAATACATGATATGTAAATAGTTGTCACACATGTAACGTATCACCAATGTGTTTGTTGAGACACACACAATTCACATACGAAACACGAAACGTATTTTATGCATAGGAATTATGTGCCGAGTCTAGAGACTCGATAATAGTTCCAACACTTAGAAAATCTCCTTGTTGTTTTAGAACGCTAGTGAGAGTTTTTCTGTGACGCGCATCACTTGGGTGACTTGTTTTTGGAATTCTTCGCAAACAGTGAGTTTCACTTTCCCCTTTAAACTTTTTAAACGCTTTTCACTTGGGGGAGATAACATACTCTGAAACGCTTTTAGATTTTGTTATGAAATTATATATCACTTGTAAAGGCTAAATGGCAAACGAAACAACTGAAGTCCTTCACACATCGAACCGTTTAATATTGGATAATAGCGAGTCACTGTTGAGTAGTACGAATGGGTTTGACAAACCCCACCCAACGCTAAGCTCGATAGGAGCTCGAGTGGGTGTAATTTTGGCTAACACATTACCATGGTCGGGATGACCTGGTGGCAAGGCACATGATAAACAGTCAGCTTCGGTGTCGAACACTTAGTAATACTTGCTTTATAGGCTAGCTACCTATAGATATATAATCGATTTAACACTATCTGGAAACGCAAAACGCTAAACGCAAAACGCAAAACGCTAAACGCTTTATTTTATATAACTTGTGAACTCACCAACCTTGTGTTGACACTTTTAGTATGTTATTCTCAGGTAGCCGAGGCGGGCGCGCGGTATAGGATCATGCATTACTCTAAACGTTTATGTGTATGCAAACTTATTTTAAACTATTATTATTTGGGTTTTTAAGTCGTCCTGCGTGACGCAACACAATTGGTTAAAGGTTTTACGCTTCTGCATACATTTACACTTAAATGTTTTCGTGTTTTGAAAACTTTATTTATGGTTTGATTGTAACTAATGATTCCGATGCTGTTAGTTCACACCCTCTGAAAGGAAAACTCCGTTAGTGGATTTTGAGGGTGTGACAGAAACGGTCTATGAGGACTTGACAGATGAAGCGGTTATGGAAGAGAAGTAATAGAAGAAGTGGGTCGCTCCTGCCAAACGACCTGGTACTCAGCTATGGAACACCAAGAACAAGCAACCAAGAGTTTGGGAAAAGAGGTCGTGTAAGACCTGCGAAAGATGCATGGTGGTGAGTGTAAGTGGGGTAAGAGTTCTGATGTGTGTAACAAGTGTGGAAAGGCTCATGGAGGAGAATGCAGGATGGGGTCGGATGCATGTTATAAGTGCGGGAAGGTAGGGCATTATGCCAATGAGTGCAATGCAAAGCCAGCATGTTACAAATGTGGCAAGACAGGCCATATGGCAAGACAGTGCACCGATGGTGAGGCTGGAGGTAGTGGGAAGAAAGATGCTGATCAAGCGAGACCGAGGACTAGAGCCTACATGCTGGCCCAGGAACAAGCTAGGCAGATTCCTGATGTTGTGACTGGTACGTTCTTAGTAAACGGTATTTCTGCTTTGGTATTATTTGATTCGGGTGCGAATAGAAGTTTTGTAGCTACAACATTTAGTAAAGTAGCTAAAATGTAATGTTTCCGAGTGTCTGAAACCTTCATAATAGAAACCGCTAGTGACACCTCGGTGAAAATAATGAAAATGGTTTAGTATTGTAAGATAGAGTTAGAGGGGCATGAGTTCCCTGTTACCTTGTATGTTATGACCTTGGGAGGGTTCGATGTAGTCTTGGGAATGGATTGGTTATCTGAATACGAAGCTCAGATAGTATGTAAGAGTAGAATAATAAAGCTAAGGTCTTTAGATGGTAGTGCGGTGACGGTTTATGGTGATAAAGAAAGTTCAGGGTTTAACGTCATTTCGATGATAAAAGCCGAAGGGTTATTAAGGCGAGGGTGCGGTGCCTACCTGGCGTATGTTATCAACGATACGGTCGAGACGAAAGAAATGAAAGATGTTCCTATCGTGTGCGACTACCCAGAATTATTCCCTGAGGATCTTCCGGGGGTGCCACCGGAGCGAGAGATAGAATTCCAGGTAGATTTAATGCCAGGAGCCCAGCCCGTCGCGAAAGAGCCTTACCGTCTAGCGCCGTATGAGATGAAAGAGTTGATGTCCCAACTGCAGAAACTCCTCGACAAAGGTTTCATAAGACCGAGTGTTTCCCCTTGGGGCGCGCCAGTGTTGTTCGTGAAGAAGAAAGATGGAAGTATGAGAATGTGCATAGACTATCGTAAGTTGAACAAGCTTACAGTGAAGAATAGATATCCCTTGCCAAGGATTGATGATCTGTTTGACCAACTACAAGGTTCGAGTTGGTTCTCACGAATAGATCTCATATCAGGCTATCATCAGCTGAAGGTGAAATAGGCAGACATCCCTAAAACAGCGCTTCGGACACGGTATGGACACTGCGAGTTCCTCGTAATGTCATTCGGTCTAACGAATGCTCCCGCAGCATTTATGGACATGATGAATAGGGTGTGTCGGCCTATGTTGGATAAATTGGTAATTGTCTTTATTGATGATTTATTGATTTATTAAAAAAGCGAGTCTGATCATGCCGAGCATTTGAGAGAAGTATTGGAGACTCTAAAGAAAGAGAAGTTGTATGCCAAATTTTCAAATTGCGCGTTTTGGTTGCGACAAGTGCAATTTCTAGGTCACGTGATTAATCCAGAAGGGATTACCGTGGACCCAGCTAAGATTGAAGCGATAACAAATTGGAAGACTTCACAGAGTCCGACTGATATACGATGCTTCTTAGGGTTAGCTGTCTACTTTAGGAGATTCATCGAAGGTTTCTCCAAGATAGCCGCACCATTGACCGGTATGACCCGAAAGTCGATAGTATTCAGTTGGGGTAAGTTTCAAGAGGAGGCTTTTCAGGAGTTAAAGAAGAGACTCACGCAAGCTCCAATCCTTGCTTTACCCGATGGTGACTAGGATTTGGTGGTTTGTACTGATGCTTCGCATCGTGGGTTAGGTTGCGTGGTGATGCAACGAGGAAAGGTGATAGCTTACGCTTCTAGATAGTTGAACGTCCATGAGAGTACTTATCCGACGCATGATTTGGAACTAGCAGCAGTAGTGCATGCTCTCAAGATATGAAGACACTATCTGTATGGTACCAAGTGTACCATTTACACAGATTATAAGAGTTTAAAGTACTTCTTCGAGCAGAAGGAATTGAACATGAGGCAGAGAAGATGGTTAGAATTGATAAAGGATTACGACTGCGACATTAAGTACTATCCTAGTAAAGCTAACGTGGTCGCTGATGCGCTAAGCCGTAAGAATGAGGATGTCATTGCAACAGTAAAGTCATATAAGCTAATTATGAACTCAAGCTTACTTGAAGAAATCATCAAGGTGTAGTCAGAAGTGATTGGAGATGAAGGACTAGTGAAGAAAGAAAGAATTTTTGGTCAGCAAGACGAGTTGATAGAAAACACGCATGGTGTTAAGATTAGGTTTGACCGTATGTGGATTCCACGCCATGGAGATCTCAGAGGTCGAATCTTAGATGAAGCTCATAAGTCAAGATATTCGATTCATCCAGGAGCTACTAAGATGTACCAAGACTTGAAAAGAGATTATTGGTGGCCGGGTATGAAGAATGATGTAATAGATTATGTCAGTAAGTGCTTAACTTGTTTACAAGTTAAGACAGAGCACCAGAAGCCTTATGGAAAGATGCAACCTTTGGAGATACCAGAATGGAAATGGGAACACATCACCATGGATTTCATAACTAAGCTACCTCGTACAGCTAAGCATCATGATACCATCTGGGTGATTGTGGATCGTTTGACCAAGAGTGCTCACTTTCTGCCTATATGAGAGGCTATCTCGTCAGAAACTTTAGCAAGCTTGTTCATAAAAGAGGTTGTATCTAAGCATGGAGTGTCGTTATCGATCGTGTCTGATAGAGATACTCGTTTTACTTCGAGGTTTTGGAAGAAGTTCCATAAAGCCATGGGAACAAGATTGAACATTAGTACGGCGTATCATCCTCAAACAGATGGACAGCCTAAAAGGACGATCCAAACCCTTGAGGATATGCTACGTGCTTGTGTTTTAGACTTTGGTGGAAGTTGGGATGATCAGCTGCACCTAGAAGAATTCTCCTACAACAACAGTTAACATTCAAGTATTGGTATGCCACCATTCGAAATGTTATATGGAAGACGTTGTAGAACTCCGGTATGTTGGGGAGAGATTGGTCAAAAAGAGATGGGAAGCCTAGAATTTGTGCAAGAAACTTCTTCAAAGTTCGATCAGATCAAAGCGGGAATGAAAGCTGCTCAAGACAGACAGAAGTCGTATGCTGATAAGCGGAGACGACCGATTGAGTTTAACGTTGGTGACAGTATGATGTTCAAGGTCTCGACATGGAAAAACATTATCCGTTTCAGGAAGAGAGGGAAGTTGAGTCCGAGGTACATTGGGCCGTTTAAGATTATGGATCGTGTAGGTGAAGTGGCTTACAAGCTGGAATTGCTAGAAGAGTTAGAAGGAATTCACTCGACCTTCCATGTTTCTCATCTGAGAAAATGTCTAGCTGATGACACGTTGCACGTGCCATTAATGGACATTGAGGTTGACGAACAGCTGAACTACATTGAGCAACCAATCAAGATAGTTGACCGCAAGGAAAAGCAGCCCCGTCATAAAGTTATTCCATTAGTGAAAGTGATATGGAAGCACCGCAAAGGATCAGATGCTACTTGGGAAGCTGAGGATGAGGTGCGCAAGTTTTACCCGAACATGTTTATGTAATAGTTAGGTTTCGGGGACGAAACCTCTTTAAGGAGGGAAAACTTGTAACATCCTACTTTTGGTTATTATAATAAAATAAAATTTTGTCAATTTAATAGTGGGTCGTTATCGGTTTAGATAAATAGAATATGAGTTGGGCTTGTGTTGGTTAAATGGAGATGGGTTATGGACTTAGGCTATGAAAGAAAGATGAAAGGACCATGGGCTTAAGCCCATGACCCATAATATATAAACCATAATCACCACTTAATCATTCATTTCACATATTCCATACACCATCCAAAACACACACTTAAGCTTTCTCTCTAGTTCTTCCTTTCTCTAAACCGAAACCAAGAAGGAAACCGAGTACCGACCCGAGGTAATGATAGTGTAATATTATATGAGCTTAAACCCGTTAGATATAAACACGAAACGACGAGCCGACACCGTTAAACCGTTTAAGTCACGAGATTCGGGTATAAACCGAACTTAAGATGAGCTTAGGGATCACCCTAGCTCAGATCTTGATCGAACGGGGTGAAAAACGGTGAAAAGCGAGTCCACACTCGTTTTTTCGGCGAATCCACGTTTTTCCGGCGGCGGCGCTGGAAAAGATGTACGAGGTAAGGATGTGAGGGAATGTTCCCTGACATTCTGACCTAACCCTAGTTCGCTAAGGAGTAATTAGCGAATTAGAAGCAATTCGCCAGGTGATTCGCTAAGTAGGAGATAACGAACTAGCTTCTGATTCGTGGTAGTCAGTTCGCTAAAGAAGGTAGCGAATTAGCTCATCCAATTCGCTACGTCAGATAGCGAATTGGGCTAAAGAACTGGGACAGTGAACTGATTAACAAATCAAGTCAGATTCAGATGACGAATCAGATGCTGATCAGGTGACGAATCAGTTAGCGAACCAGATCACAAAAGATAACGAATTGGCTAGCGAATTAGGCTTAATTCTTTATAAGAAATGGGTTAGCGAATTAGAAGACAATTTAAAATCCTAATGAAAATGTGTTAAGACGGTTAATAGAAATAAAATTTTTCCAAGATGACGGTTAATACACAAGTTCGTTTGTGGATTAACTTCGCTGTCACAAGTTCGCCAAGTTAATTTCGCCAAACTTCAAGTTCGCCAGGACTAAGTTCGCCAAACATGAATTTCGCCAAACTTTAAGTTCGCCTCATATAAGTTCGCTTGTATATAACTTCGCTTGTGTATAAGTTTGCTTAAGTTAAGTTCGTTTAACATGTATTTTAAGGTAATGAATCGGGCTAACGAATGAGTAGGTGAATAAAATAGTAACTTAAAATCCTAATGGAAAATGCTTTAAGACAGTTAATGAAAATAAAATTTTTCCAAGCTCGACCCCAGCCAGGGGCTCTGCCCCTTGGACCCTGCTAGAGGCTGCCGCCCCTAGAACCCCGCTGCCAGGGGCGCTGCCCCCGGACCCCGTTCGTTGAGGGTAATAATTAAACTAGAAAGACAATATGTGTAGTGATAGTTATTGATACGTATAACGATTATACAGTTAGTCGTGCACAGCTAAAGAAGGGGATAACCGTAAATGGTGAACGCAACCGCCTTGAGGTGAGTTTCTAGCTCCACTTCCTTGTTATGTTTTCGGGGCTGTGTGCATACTCGATGTGATAGTTAATACACTTACCTTAAGTGGTAAGTGTATACCTGGTATGATTTATGTATGATGATTGCTTGACGGTGCGTGAACGACCTTCGGATATTGCATGTACCGTCAGGTGGTGGTTAAAGATATGATTGATAAGTATGATTTAAGATATGATGTATGTATGAATATATGATGTATGCATAATGTATGTATGTTATGTTGATGGTGCGTGAACGCTCTTCGGAGATTGCACGTATTGTCAAGGAAAGTATGTATGAACAGGTACGGTACAGTTGCATGAAACAAAGGGACCAAACCCTAATAATATCTGTGATGGTAGGGACCAGACCCTAATAATATCTGTGATGGTAGGGACCAGACCCTAATAATATCTGTGATGTTGGGGACCAGACCCTTTATAATATCTGTGATGTTAGGGACGAGACCTTTATAATATCTGTGAGGTTATAGAGCGGAAGGCTCATTAAATAGGACGGATAGTTATGTATGAAAAGTAAGTATGAATAATGTACACCCCTTCAGGCACGTGTGCAAGTAAGCGAACATATTGTATGTTGTATGATTAACTAGAACTCACTCAGCGTAGCTGACTTTTAGTATGCACGCAGGTGAGTAGATTGAGGCAGCTTGCATAAGAGGAAGCACATGGCATGAACTTGAAGAAGCTGGCATCTCAAGAAATGTTATGTTATTCTAAAAACAATGTTTTATGTGTTAAATAATTTGAATGCCCGTTAAGACAAAAAAAGTATGGTTTTGTAATATGATGGTTTGAATGTTTTAATATTCGGCGAATGTTTTTATTAACTCTGATATTATGAACTGTGTTTATGAGTAAATCCAACGTCAAAAGTGAGGCACCGGTAACGGGGCCTTACAGGATGTCGAGAACTCCAAGGCAGAGAACCCGTGAGATTTGACCGAGAACCTTGGTTCTTGACCGAGAACCCTCATGGCCGAGAACTTGATCACCGAGAACTCTTGGTGACTGCATGTTTGACCGAGAACCATACAGTTGACCAAGAATTCTCCCATATGGCCGAAATCTCAGGTCTGATGATCCCAGTTCATATTTTTCTTATCCACAAATCATTTTTAGGCTCAATAACGATTAACGACTCGTAACCACACCTTTAATCATCTACAACTCAACCTCCTAAACCGTTTTTAGCATAAATCTTGAACCTTTAACCATAAAATGTCCATTTAAGCTAGATCTAGGGTCCTCTTGACGAACCGTATATTTCGTCCATTTTAATCATCAAGTTGTCAACTTTATGTTCTATCTAGACCCGATCTAGTTCATGTTCAATTTTCAAGGCTAATCGTTCATAAAAATGTAACCTTTAATCGTAGAGAACATACCTTTTTGATGTTTCTAGGTTACGACTAGTTTGGTTATGAACGTGGACTTGTTATCTTGCTTGTATGATCGAAGATCCAACGTTGCTATGATTGATTTAAGGTTTGGATGGTGGCCGGCGACTATAGGAGATGTATTTGGCTTAAGTGTGTGTTTTAAGGTGTAGGCAAGAGTGTAGAATGGATGGAAATGTAAAGATTTAGGGTTTAAGGGGTATTTATACTCCCTTAAGCCCATGGACCTAAGGCCCATCTTTCCTTTTTAGTCCATGATTATCTATTTTAATTAGTCCACTTATCTTTCGTTTAATGATTTATTATTTCCTTGCCAAATCAAGTAATCTCGATTATTATAATATAGAACACTATTACATGAAATTTTGGGATGTTACAAGTCTTCCCTCCTTAAAGAGGTTTCGCCCCCGAAACCTAACTATTACACAAAGAAATTCGGGTAAAACTTGCGCAATTCATCCTCAACTTTCCAAGTAGCATCTGATCCCTTACGATGTTTCCATATTACTTTAACCAAGGGTATAACCTTGTGACGAAGTTGCTTCTCCTTGCGATCGACAACTTCCATCGGTTGCTCGATGTAGTTCAATTGTTTATCAACCTCAACGGTCCACCAGTGGCACGTGGGACGCGTCATCAGCTAGACGTTTTCTCAGATGAGAAACGTTTGAGGTTGAGTGAATTCCTTCTAGCTCATCGGGTAAATCCAGCTTATAAGCAACTTCACCCGCACGTTCTAAAATCTTAAACGGTCCAATGTACCTTGGACTCAACTTTCCTCTCTTTCTGAACCGAATGATTCCTTTCCAAGGCGAGACCTTGAGCATCACATTGTCACCAACGTTGAACTCAATCGGTCGTCGCCGTTTATCAACATACGACTTCTGCCTGTCTTGAGGAGCTTTCATTCTAGCCTTAATCTGATCGAACTTTGAAGACGTCTCTTGGACCACTTCTAAACTCCCCATTTCTTTCTGACCAATCTCTCCCCAACAAACCGGGGTTCTACATCGTCTACCATAGAGCATTTCAAACGGCGGCATACCAATACTTGAATGGTAGCTGTTGTTATAGGAGAACTCTGCTAGGTGCAGATGATCATCCCAACTTTCACCAAAGTCAAAAACACAAGCACGTAGCATATCCTCAAGGGTTTGGATCGTCCTTTCAGACTGTCCATCTGTTTGAGGATGATACGCCTTACTGATGTTCAACCTCGTTCCCATAGATTCATGGAACTTCTTCCAAAACCTCGAAGTAAACAGAGTATCTCTATCAGACACGATTGATAACGGTACTCCATGCTTGGTTACAACCTCTTTAATGAACAAGCTTGCTAACGTTTCTGACGAGATAGCCTTTCGTATGGGCAGAAAGTGAGCACTCTTGGTCAAACGGTCCACGATCACCCAGATGGTATCATGATGCTTAGCTGTACGAGGTAGCTTAGTTATGAAATCCATGGTGATGTGTTCCCATTTCTACTCAGGAATCTCGAGCGGTTGCATTTGAACGTGGACTTGTTATCTTGCTTGTATGATCGAAGATCCAACGTTGCTATGATCGATTTAAGGTTTGGATGGTGGCCGGCGGCTATAGGGGATGTATTTGGCTTAAGTGTGTGTTTTAAGGTGTAGGCAAGAGTGTAGAATGGATGGAAATGGAAAGATTTAGGGTTTAAGGGGTATTTATACTCCCTTAAGCCCATGGACCTAAGGCCCATTTTTCCTTTTTAGTCCATGATTATCTATTTTAATTAGCCTACTTATCTTTTGTTTAATGATTTATTATTTCCTTGCCAAATCAAGTAATCTCGATTATTATAATATAGAACACTATTACTTGAAATTTTGGGATGTTACAAGTCTTCCCTCCTTAAAGAGGTTTCGTCCCCAAAATCTAACTATTACACAAACAAATTCGGGTAAAACTTACGCATCTCATCCTCAGCTTCCCAAGTAGCATCTGATCCCTTACGATGTTTCCATATTACTTTCACCAAGGGTATAACCTTGTGACGAAGTTGCTTCTCCTTGCGATCGACAACTTCTATCGGTTGCTCGATGTAGTTCAATTGTTTATCAACCTCAAAGGTCCAACAGTGGCACGTGGGACGTGTCATCAGCTAGACGTTTTCTCAGATGAGAAACGTTTGAGGTTGAGTGAATTCCTTCTAGCTCATCGGGTAAATCCAGTTTATAAGCAACTTCACCCGCACGTTCTAAAATCTTAAACGGTCCAATGTACCTTGGACTCAACTTTCCTCTCTTTCTGAACCGAATGATTCCTTTCCAAGGCGAGACCTTGAGCATCACATTGTCACCAACGTTGAACTCAATCGGTCGTCGCCGTTTATCAACATACGACTTCTGCCTGTCTTGAGCAGCTTTCATTCTAGCCTTAATCTGATCGAACTTTGAAGACGTCTCTTGGACCATTTCTAAACTCCCCATTTCTTTCTGACCAATCTCTCCCCAACAAACCGGGGTTCTACATCGTCTACCATAGAGCATTTCAAACGGCGGCATACCAATACTTGAATGGTAGCTGTTGTTATAGGAGAACTCTGCTAGGTGCAGATGATCATCCCAACTTCCACCAAAGTCAAAAACACAAGCACGTAGCATATCCTCAAGGGTTTGGATCGTCCTTTCAGACTGTCCATCTGTTTGAGGATGATACTCCTTACTGATGTTCAACCTCGTTCCCATAGCACCTCTGACTGCACTTTGATGATCTCTTCGAAAAGGCTTGAATTCATAATAAGCTAGTAAGACTTCACTGTTGCAAGGACTTCCTCGTTCTTACGGCTTAGCGCGTCGGCGAACAAATTTGCTTTACCAGGGTAGTACTTAATATCACAGTCGTAATCTTTTATCAACTCCAACCATCTTCTCTGTCTCATGTTCAATTCTTTCTGCTCGAAGAAGTATTTTAAAATCTTATGATCTGTGTAAATGGTACACCTAGTACCATACAGATAATGTCTCCATATCTTGAGAGCATGCACTATTGCTGCTAGCTCTAAATCGTGCGTCGGATAAGTACTCTCATGGACTTTCAACTGTTTAGACGCGTAAGCTATCACCTTTCCTCGTTGCATCAACACGCAACCTAACCCACGATGCGAAGCATCAGTACAAACAACCAAATCCTCATCACCATCAGGTAAAGCAAGGATTGGAGCTTGTGTGAGTCTCTTCTTTAACTCCTGGAAAGCTTCTTCTTGAAACTTCCCCCAACTGAATACAATCGTCTTTCGGGTAATACCGGTCAACGGTGCGGCTATCTTGGAGAAACCTTTGATGAATCTCCTATAGTAGCCAGCTAACCCTTAGAAGCTTCGTATATCAGTCGGAATCTGTGGAGTTTTCCAATTCGTTATCGCTTCAATCTTAGCTAGGTCCACGGTAATCCCTTCGGGATTAATCACGTGACCTAAAAATTGCACTTCTCACAACCAGAACGCACATTTCGAAATTTAACATACAACTTCTCTTTCTTCAGAGTCTCCAATACCTCTCTCAAATGCTCAGTATGATCAGTCTCGTTCTTTGAATAAATCAATATATCGTCGATGAAGATAATAACTGACTTATCCAACATTGGCCGACACACCCAATTCATCATGTTCATAAATGCTGCAGGAGCATTTGTTAGACCGAATGACATCACGAGGAACTCGTAGTGTCCATACCGTGTTCGGAACGCTGTCTTGGGGATGTCTGCCTCTTTCACCTTCAGCTGATGATAGCCTGATCTGAGATCTATTCGTGAGAACCAACTTGAACCTTGCAGTTAGTCAAACAGATCATCAATCCTTGGCAAAGTGTATCTATGCTTTACTGTAAGCTTATTCAACTCACGATAGTCTATGCGCATCCTCATACTACCATCCTTCTTCTTCACGAACAACACTGGCGCACCCCACGGAGAAACACTCGGTCGAATAAAACCATTGTCGAGGAGTTCTTGCAGTTGGGACATCAATTCTTTCGTTTCGGACGGCGCTAGACGGTAAGGTGCTTTCGCGACATGTTGGGCTCCTGGTACTAAATCTATCTGAAATTCTATCTCGCGCTCCGGTGGCAACCCCAGAAGATCCTTAGGGAATACTTCTGGGTAGTCGCTCACGATAGGAACATCTTTCAATTCTTTTGTCTCGGCCGTAGCGTTGACAACATACTCCAGATAGGCCCCACACCCTCGCCTTAACAAGCCCTCTGCTTTTATCATTGAAATGACATTAAACTAAGAACTTTCCTTATCACCATGAACCGTCACCGCACTACCATCCAAGGAATTTAACCTTATCATGCTACTCTTACACACTATCTGAGCTTCGTACTCAGACAGCCAATCCATCCCCAAAACCACATCGAACCCTCCTAAGGTCATAATATACAAAGTAACAGGAAACTCGTGTCCCTCCAACTCTATCTTAGCGTCCTTAACCATTTTCATTATTTTAACCGAAGTGTCACTAGCGGTTTCTACTATAAAGGTTTTAGACACTTGGCAACATTTCATTTTAGCTAATTTACTAAATGGCGTAGCTACGAAACTTTTGTTCGCACCTGAATCGAACAATACTGAAGCGGAAATACCGTTTACTGGAAACGTACCTGTCATGACATCTGGGATCTGTTTGACTTGTTCTTGAGTCAGCATGTAGGCTTTGGTCTTTGGCCTTGTCGGTTCAGCATCTTTCTTCCCACTTCCTCCAGCTTCACTCTCAGTACATTCCCTTGCAAAGTGACCCGTTTTACCGCATTTGTAACATGCGGACTTTGTAGTACAATCTGGAGCGTAATTCCCCATCTATCCGCACTTGTAGCAAGCATTCGTACCGAAATTGCACTCACCAGCATGACTCTTCCCACACTTGTAACAAACATCCGAACCTTTACCCCACCTGCACTCACCACTGAGTGCCTTGCCACAAGTCTTGCACGACCTGTTCCCCCATACCTTCTGTTTCTTATCTTTTGAGTTCCACATCTGAGTACCGGGTCGTTTAACAGGAGCAACCCACTTCTTATCCTTCTTTTCCTCTTCTACCACCACATCATCCGCAGCCAGGTCTGCATAAACCATCTCTGCGAGTTCGACAGCAGAGTCAAAAGTAGCAGGTTTACTCGTCCTGACTAGCATGCGGACCTTTTGTGGCAATCCCCTCACATAGCACTTGATTCTTTTAGCCTCAGTGTTGACCATATCAGGTACCAACCTAGACATTCGGTTGAACTCGGTGGTATACTCACGATGTGTCATCGTTCCAGCTTTCAGGTTCAAGAACTTCATCTCCTCCCTTTCGACTTCGGCGTTAGCACAGAATTTTTTCATCATTAACTCTTTCAGATCCTCCCACTTTAGAGCTTTAATCTCATCCTGGGTCTTCCTCTGCTCCACACTCTCCCACCAATACATAGCTTCATCCCCGAATGATTGGGTGGCATAACCGACGGCTTGGTCGGGACGATTGCGTCTCCCAAAGCAGTCAGTTTCAGCGGGTCACAACCCTTGAAGGTCATATAGTTGCACCCACATTGGCCCCTCTTTCTATCATCAACCTTCACAGACCTTACCACACTCGAAGCCTCTCTCTCCCCCTCATCATCTTTCCTACCATCCCTTCCTGCCCTTTCAGCGGTTCTTTCACGGCCTCCAGCAGACCCTTCAGCATTCATGTTTTTCACAGCAACCGCTACCACTTGAGCAATGGCCGTTTGAATTGCGGGGTCCATTTGAACTCCCTCGTTGTTACTCGAATTTCCGCCGGCTGCACTTCCTTCTCCCTCAGCGTTAGTAGCTGCTCCTACTGACGGTTCTCGGACAACGCGTGGCCTACCACGACGTCCCGTACATCCTCCTCTTCCAGCAACTTTCTTAGCTCAAGCCATTCGTATTCTATAAGGGAAAACAAAAACATCATCACTCAAGGAACTATTTAGTACAAGGATGGTAAGGCTAACGAGTAATAACAGTGGCCAACTATGATTAGCTGATCATGTTACTTTCCGTGTCCTATACACTTCCTTTTATGAGTCCATTTGTGCTGGTTCTACTTTAAACAGTTAATTAATCAAGGAAATCAATTAATCCTATCTCTAATGTTAACATACATTATTCAATCACATACTTTACCTTTACTGAGCTTGCTTGAGCAACACATGGCATTCTTGGACTGGCATCTTCTTTCTTTTCTTACTTAAATCCCATTCTCTGTTCGAGTCTAAGCATGTAGGATGCTTAAATCTCTCGAACTTTGCTCTGATACCAACTTGTAAGACCCCGTTACCGGTGCCTCATATTTGGCCGTTGGATTTACTCATCAACATAGTTCAATTCATCAGAGTTAATAAAAATATTCACGGAATATAAAATTTTCATAAACATTGCATTAATCCATAAATTGTCTTAAAATAAACATCTTGTCTTTCAAAATATCATAATATTAAACATGAACGTCTTCCGATGCCAGTATCTTATTCAATGCCACGTGTTCCCCTCAAGCGAGCTGTCCCATCCTCATCACCTGCGTGCATACTAAAATTAAACTACGCTGAGTGAGTTCTAGTTAATAACAATACATACTTTACATACATACATACGTACTTTCATTCATACTTTCATAAATCAAAATTCTACTTTACTCTATTCTATTCTGCCTCGGATATTATTAGGGACCGGTCCCTTTTTCTGCCTTGGATATTATTAGGGTCCAGTCCCTTTTCTGCCTCGGAAGTTATCAGGGTTTGGTCCCATTTCTGCCTCGAGATTATTAAAGGGCTCGGTCCCTTTTCTGCCTTGGATATTATTAGGGTCCAGTCCCCTTTCTAACTTTCTATTTCCTACTTTTACTCATAACATACATATATATCATTCATAGTCCATATATAACATTATAACTTGACAGTGCGTGCAATATCCGAAGATCGTTCATATACCGACAAGCAATCATTCTTTCCTTTCACATAATCACATAAGATATACACTTATCACTTAGGATAAATGTATTAATAATCACATCGAGTATGCACACAGCCCCGAAAACATAACACATAAATGGGGCTGGAAACTCACTTGGATCCTTTTGCGTTCGGCGTTTATCGTAATTCCTTTCTTTAACTGAGCTCGGCTAACTGTTAAATAAATATTTGTTAATTAATCGTCTAACTAATTAAGTTGGTATTTTAGTTTACCAGTGGGCTTCCTAAGTTGGGCTTGTTTGTTTAAGTTCATGACAATGAGTTAACTTATCCTATATTAGATATGGGCATAACATTTATGGGTTTAGTTAATTCAGGCCCAACTGTCCACTTTCTGGGCCCAACAGAGGACTGGGATGACCGAGAACTCCAAGGCAGAGAACCCGTGAGGTTTGACCGAGAACCCTCTTGGCCGAGAACTTGATCACCGAGAACTCTCGGTGACTGCATGTTTGACCGAGAACCATACAGTTGACCAAGAATTCTCCCATTTGGCCGAAATCTCAGGTCTGATGATCCCAGATCATATTTTTCTTATCCACAAATCATTTTTAGGCTCAATAACGATTAACGACTCGTAACCTCACCTTTAATCATCTACAACTCAACCTCCTAAACCGTTTTTAGCATAAATCTTGAACCTTTAACCATAAAATGTCCCTTTAAGCTAGATCTAGGGTCCTCTTGACGAACCGTATATAACATTGACTCCTTTTCGTCCATTTTAATCATCAAGTTGTCAACTTTATGTTCTATCTAGACCCGATCTAGTTCATGTTCAATTTTCAAGGCTAATCGTTCATAAAAATGTAACCTTTAATCGTAGAGAATATACCTTTTTGATGTTTCTAGGTTATGGCTAGTTTGGTTATGAACGTGGACTTGTTATCTTGCTTGTATGATCGAAGATCCAACGTTGCTATGATGGATTTAAAGTTTGGATGTTGGCCGGCGGCTATAGGAGATGTATTTGGCTTAAGTGTGTGTTTTAAGGTGTAGGCAAGAGTGTAGAATGGTTGGAAATGGAAAGATTTAGGGTTTAAGGGGTATTTATACTCCCTTAAGCCCATGGACCTAAGGCTCAATCTTTCTTTTTAGTCTATGATTATCTATTTTAATTAGCCTACTTATCTTTCGTTTAATGATTTATTATTTCCTTGCCAAATCAAGTAATCTCGATTATTATAATACAGAACACTATTACTTGAAATTTTGGGATGTTACTAAAACCGGCATTCTTATCTTCTAGCCTCCATACACTCTCAAAAACACACACAAACACCCTCTCCTTTATATCAGACCAAGATCCGAAGGAAAGGATTCTTTGGTTCGGGTCGAAGAAGCAATGTCACTCGATCCTTATCAAACTGACTGCATGTCCGTGAGGATCCCACCAGAGCGCCTTCCACTTCTAATAGGCCACGAACTAGACCAGAATCATTCTCAATGAGTCCATAAGGAGTGATCCCATTTTTTTCATCGGGTCCGGGTAAGACCCGAGCTCGTGGACATTAGAGTATCTTGACAAGCTAGACATACACCAAGACTAGATTGTGTTCGTGAAACCGAACCGTCTAAGGTACGTTTTATAAAGAAAAACCTGTTCGTTTGTGCCCGGCTCGTTTAGTATTCCTAGATATATATAAATGGTAAAACCGAATCAAACACAATGATTCTCATTGAAATTCGTTAACGTTTGATTGTTTAATTAAGAAAATATTGAGGCGTATACATATATCGATCAAATGCACCATTAAAACGAAATGGTTAGGTCAATGTTGTAAAAGTAGGTCTACAAGGCCGAGTACTCTCCTAGTACTCGCTACAAGGTATGGTGCCGATGGGAGTTTTCTTTAACTCCGCCTAGTTACTAAAAATTGTTCAAAGGTGGTCAACATTAGCCATAATCACATCTAGTCGGTTAACTTGGGTCTACTTTCACTTAAAAAATACAATATAATTCGTATTTCTATAATATTAAAAAATGAATATCATTTTTTTAATTAATGATTAACATTTTTAGAATAACTTTGGTGTTTAAAAATGTATTTCTCTTATTTATATTTATATTCACTTATTTTGTTATAAATATTAGTATACTTATGATATTTGAAATATATATATTACCCAAAAATTAATTTTCTTTATATTTATCATGTTCGAGTACTCTCCGAGTACTCCCTCCAAGGGGGTCGGCCACCTTGGGACCGCCTAGCGACTTTTGCAACATTGGTTTAGGTATATGGTTGGTTGGGGTTAAGAGGCGATGTGTATGCGAGTCCACAAATGCAAGTTTCGTGTTGTTTCATAGTGATTCAGGGATTAATTGCAGATCTGATGCCTGTTGACCGTCGCTGTTCTTATTGATTTTGACTTTGACAATTCGAGTCAAAGATTAGATAATCTCTTATGTTCATTTGTTATGATAAGTGAATAGCTGGCCATTCGCTGAACTGCCATAACGAATAAGTCACACTCGTATGATCCTATAACGAATGAACTTTTCATTCATCAAATAGAGATCAGGAATGGTCTACTCATTCGCCATTCATTCATTCGCCCTGAAGAGATAACGAATGGAACCATTCGTCATAACAAAAGAGATAGTGAATGATGCTTAACCAGAAACCATTCGTTATAACGAATGAGATGGCGAATGATGCTTGACCAGAATCCATTCGTCATAACGAATGAGATAGCGAATAAAATAATCATTTAAGAATTTTAATGAAATTTTTGTTAAGGACTGTTAACGAAAATAAAAATTTTCAAGCTGATCTGGTAGCTCGACCCCAGCTAGGGGCTCTGCCCCTTGGACCCTGCTAGGGGCGCTGCCCTCGGACCCCCGTAGCTAGGGGTTGCAATAACTGAGAAGGATGATATAGTTAGAAGTAGTTATTGATACTATAATTGCTACACAGTTAGTCGTGCACAGCTAAGGAAGGGTATTATTGTAAACTCAGCAAGGAACAAGATACATGTGAGTCTCTAGCCCCAATTCCTTGATATGTTTTCTGGGCTGTGTGCGTACTCGATATGATTAGTGTAACAACTTGGGTTTTCGAAATTATATTTCTATTAATCACCTGACTCGGTTCGATATTCGGGTTATTTTATTAAATAAAAAATATTTTGTTTATCGAGAATATTTAATTATTAATATTTTATTATTAATTATTTATATAAAATATATTTATTATACCTTTCTTGTTTTGGCAAAACCAACCCTAACTAAACCTTTTATCTCTTTTGTACACATCCTTAAACCTCAAGGGCTAAAATGAAAATTTGTTATAACCCATATACACCAAATGGGTTACCCTGACCCATACCCAGATCCGGCTCCAATCCATACCCTTATAATATATCCGATTTCAATTTGAAAGTCTTAAACCTCAATTCTCGCATTCAAAATGAAAATCGAATCAAAGGATGGTTTATACACGCCAAGATCGGCCTTACCGAAAACCCTGTCATGTTAATCTAATCATGCTTGATCTGTTTTTCCATAATAACAAAACTGATACACCAGTAAACTTGTTGGACAAGAAATACATCGTAATAATGCAATTAAATTAGCAGATCTCTTCAACAAAGTCTAGCCGATATTAATCCCCTATTTAATTGAGTTTTCATCATTGTATAATGGCTCGTTCATCACCCCCATCTTCGGCCACTGTTCTGTCCAAATTAACATGCTTTTGTTTCCAGTTTGAGGTAATTAGTTACACAGTTGTTGTCGTCGTGATCTACTCATCAATAACCCTATGGTTATTTCATCGATTATAAACGAGATTGATTGATTTGATTTTTAGGGTTCATGTTATTTGGGGTTTAACGTTGCTTTTGTTTATATGTTATCGTTATAAGAATATTAAGTATTAACGTTTGACACACCAACCCAGTTGGCTGGTGTGTGGTGTGTGTGGTGGTGTTAAAACATCCAGACCGCTGGAGGGCGCGGGTTCAAACCCCCCCCCCCCCAGCCCCTGCTTTTTTAATATAATCTTTAATAATGATTAGTTATTATAATTAATCACAAAATTAAGTTATAAGTGTTATAAAACTCTAAATTAATCAGTATTTTTAATATAACTAACATAGTAACGATCCTTTTTTGATCTTTGGTTAAAAACCCTATATATATATATATATATATATATATATATATATAGAAAAGGGTTACAATAAAAAGAAATAGTTTCCTAAGAATGGTAAGAAGGGTTTAAAATTTGAAGTTTGTAAACTATGTACCCTAAATCTTCGATCCTAGGAAACTATTAGACATTTTGGAAACTAACAATCTTAACCAGTATATTTTAAATCCAATGGTCTAGATCTATTCTTATTATTTCTAGGAAACTGTCTCTTTTTATTTTATCCTACCCATACATATATATATATATATAAGTATATTAGATTATTTAAAAGTGTTTACATTTTTATAATATTAATAAGGTTTTAATATTTGAAAAAGGGTTTTTGTATTAAATATTTAAAACGAGTTTTAATTTAGAATTCAACTCGTTAATTTAAGTTCGAGTATTTTATAAAAGATTATAGTTTAATATAAATATTGTTATTATTCATCTATTATTTACAATATTATTAATGAATACTTATTAATAGTAAAAACATATGTAAATACATTAAACGCATCTTTAGTTTAAAATAATCTTTTAAAGCAAACTCCTTTATATAATGTTTCCAAAATTTATAATTATTTAGTTAAGTATTTTACTTATAATTTTATATAATTAAAATATGTTATTTTCTTTAAACCTTTGATAAATAAAAGTGATAATTAAATATATAATAAATCTATTAATATTTAACTTTCGTAAGAGTATACTCGATCATCAAATCCCGAACCTCCATCTGGTTTTAGCTTTCGTTATTCCATCCATATTTATTTCCTCAATTATTGTTACCTAGGGTTTCTCGTCGATAACTTCCGAAAAGCGTGACTCTTGTTTACTATGGTTCTTACCACATTCGTTTATATCTTGCTTAATTACTAAGGTGAGTACCACATTCCCCCTTTTTAAACTCATTTATAATGTTTTGGGGACATATGCGTTTTAATATTTATTTCCTTAACGATTTGTGCCTTACTTGTTATGTGCTTATTTGCTTTACGTGAACCGTATTCGAAGAGGTCCCACATAATCTCATAATAGTATGATCATACGACAGTCGTAATAGCTTTGTGCTTTTCGACAGTTCATTTATTTACTCATTGGTTGAATTGCTTAGCTCATTTGACTTTGTTGCGCATTTATTATCTATATTATATATACACACACACACACACACCCAAACTGGTGTGCTACTCACTCAAGCTTGTGTTGACAAATCTACTTTATTTTTAACGCATATGCAGGTTATCGTGTGATGTGAAGTTAAGTCAAGATTGGAAAGAGAACTTAGGATTCAATACATAGAAATAAACAAGTCTTTTATATTTTTATATATGTTGTTTGGTGAATTATTTGATTTTGAATGTTTGTATTGAATATTTGATTTTAATTGAATAAACCTAATATATATTAAAATATCCAATGTTGCATGATAGTACCTTGAGAGCTGTAGGCAATCAGTTCACGCCCCGGTATTTTCGCCGTAGGTTGGGGTGTGACAGGTTGGTATTATAGCCGAAGGTTTAAGATAGGTCGTTAGTGGTGCCTTAGTAACATGCCTATGAGCCCCATACATGCTTATCTGTTTGCCTTATGTGTTTGAATTAATTGTTTACAGCTTTCTTAGATAATTAATTTATTATTTAGTATTGTATTGTTATGCACACACACACACACACACACAACTTCGAGGCCATGAATCAACATTCAAAGAAAAATTATCGTAAATTAGATTGACTTTTATTTTTGGGAAATTCCTTAAGAATTCTCTACTTTTGTTTTTACTCTACACCTTACGGTTAGGTAGTGTGACTAGTTCCTGTAGTAACTAGAAGGGAGGAGAGTACTGTGAGTTGGGCATTGGAAAACCGGTTTCGAGAACCCAAGGTAAGACGCTATTACCTGGCCACAGTACTCAAGCTTATAGGCCAAAACGGGAACACGACTGTAATACGACCGACACCTTGGTTTTCTTTTTAAACCAAATTCACGGTGGTTCGTGGCTAAACTCGGTTTCCTGATTATTGTGTTTCGTTATTTAAATGGTTAATTGGGTGGAAAATCCATGGAACCCATGGGCACTCGGACTATCCATTTCTCACTTTGTTTTATGTTTTGTTGGAGTCATCATACGTGGTGATTAACGAGATACTCCAATTACCCAAAATTTATTTCGTTAGTTTGCTATTTAGTTTGGTCGGTTAAAACGGCATGTAACGCTCATCGGGCCGACAAAATTTATTGTATTGTTAATTCGTTAATTAGTTGGGACAATCAAAATGCCATGTAACGCTCATGGGCGAAAGGCTCTTTAAAACATATAAGTATGTATGTAAAGTAACAAATAATATGTAACTATGAAAGAAAGAAAGTATGAAAGTATAAATGAAGGTATATACTTATGTATGTACGAAAGAAAGTAAAGTTGGTTAAGTACGTAATATATGAAAGTATTGTATGTTGCCTGATTAACTAGAACTCACTCAGCGTAGTTGACTTTTAGTATGCATACGGGTGAATAAGCTATGGCAGCTCGCTTGAATAAAGACACATGGCCTTGGACTGAAGAGGCTGGCATCTTTAGAAGAGTGTTGTGATGTTTTAATATGACTTTTATATAATGTTTAAATACAAAAGTTGGTTTACTATATGAAAAGATTTGAATGATTATGTAATATATGGTTAAAATTTTATATTCCACGAAAAGTTTCAATTAACTCTGATATTTAGAACTATGTTTATGAGTAAATCTAACGCCAAAGTAGGGCACCGGGATCAGGGCCTTACAATTTACATTGTATGAAATACAATAAAAAAATTGAACTTGCCCCTAAGATTTCGGTGTAGATCCGCCACTAAAACCCATAATTAATGATTATAATATGACAAATCCGAAGATCGAAAGAGAGGGTCGTGAGCAACCCATGTTTATATAAGGATGTGATGTCTAGTTTACTAACTATCGTATTAGATAAGTTTACGAGTTGTTTCCAAATAAGTGTATGCCATTTATCAAATATGCTTATGCAATAATACTAAAAGAGTTTATGCAACGCAATCAAATAATGTTTCTCCCCTAGTTTGTAAAAAGTGAAAGAGAAAAGGGATCATGAAACTCACCTTGGCATCAGCGAGTGACGTGTAAGAACTCTTGTTTTATTCGCCCTACGTGTGTCCTAAGACAGGTATGGCTAACTTAAGGTTGGCTCGACATGTTAAATAACTATATCAGTTTATGCTACGTGTTCACCCAACAACCTAGACTTACGTGTGAGACGACTCGTTTGTGATACGTTTATGTTTAATGTAGTAAGTTATATATATATATAAGGGTTCAAATAAAAAATAATTGTTTTGTGAGAAGTGTGAGAAGACTTTAAAAAAAACTACACCACCCAAATAGGACACTATAACATGTAAATAAGATACTATACAACTTTTAGAAACTATCAATCTCAACCACTAGATCTTATATCTAAGGGTGTACATCTATTCTTATGCTTCTCACAAAACTATTGTTTTTTACATTAACCATACCATATATATATATATATATATATATATATATATATATATATATATATATATACAGGATGTATCATTACAAGACTGTAAAATTATTTAAGAACTTGAATGAACCCTTGAAAACTAACGTTTTCTATAAAAAATTTTGTATTTTAATGTTCTTTGAGATTAGTTTTATCATTTTTTATATCTATATCTACAATTACAATTTTGAAAATTAGTTTTTATACATATCTATGTTTTGTTTGACACATATGTAAATTTTTTAGTACATAAATTTTACATATATGTAAACATGTGATTAATATATGTAATCACAAAATTTTATATAAAATATGATAAAACTACTCTTAATAATGTTATATATAAAAGAAATTAAAAAATTGTTTGGTTGTTAAGGATTCCTAAGAGTTCTTAACTTTTTTAGAATTTTTAAATGATACCAACCACACACACACATATATATATATATATATATATAGGGGTGAGATCTAGAGAGAACTCATTTTAAAGAGAGAATAAGAAAACTACTAAATAATTATTTTTAACTATTTTTAAAAATAATTTTTGCGATATTTTTTCTTTCCTCCTTCTAATAATATTATATTGTTCCTAAAAAAATGTCGATGTAATACATATGTGTATTAATGTGTATTGCATATATTAAATAATGTTTTATTGTATATAATACAACACAAATGCATTATATAATACACACTATTGAATATATGTAAATACAACACTAATAGTTGTACGCAAAACACACTATCGCATATATGTAATACAACACTAATGCACATATGAACTATATCGATTTTTTTTATTTTTGTATATAATATAACACTATTGCAAAGATACAATATAAACAACTGTGTATATATATATATATATGTTATTCAAAACTATTTCAAATATCAAAATACACATTATTGTACATGCATTATAAAAAAGTCTATGTATTGCATATATGCATTACAAGTTTTTTTAATATTTTTTTAATGTACATATGTGTACATTACGTAACTAAAGATTTAAAAAAATTATACATATGTGTATAACACGACGTTTTTTTTTCTTTTTAATGAAACCGGAATTAAATATAAGAATTTTGGTTTTTTACTTTTTAAAAATTTTTGTTATTTTTTGTTTTATGACTTCTTTAAATATTTTTTATAAATGTGTTTTTAGTGATCCAAAATGGTTCTCAAAGTTCTCAATTTGCAAAGGGTTCTCTTAGGATCCTTACCATATATATGTGTATATATATATATATATATATATATATATATATATATATATATATATATAAGAGAAGTCAAGTTATTGCGACAAGTGCGAGAAATCAATTTTAACCATTGATTAGTAGTGATCCTAGGGACTACATTCAATATGGCATTTTCGTAATGATCAACATACTAATTTTAATTGTTTTTAAGTGTAGTTGTAATTTCACTCCTACATCAATCGTTTAAACGTGCACTTATTAATGGCAATCCCCTATTTCATGCAATCTTCATTTTATGATTCCCTATTTCCTAATATAACAAATTATACACAATCTTCACCAAATTGCCAACGATTCATGAAGCTTCTTTTATATCGTATTGAGTAATAATAGCCTACACATAATCTAAATTATATTTATACTATAATTTCCTAAAGAACATAGAAAACAAACATGAAGTCTATTCTTTCAACCTACATATTTAACAACCTACACAATGAAATACCATCATCCATATTTTAAACACCCTACACATTGACAAGATATCTAAAACATCAATATTGAACAACCTACATACAGACATACAGTAACAAAATGTAGGGTTCAGACATCAAATTGGGGGGGGGGGGGGGGGGGGGCTATCTATTAAGCATCACAAACACGAAAATTAATATTGAGCAAAACTCTTAGATAGTGTTTGGTATGTGGTAATCAGAGAAGGAATGGAATAGCCCATTCAAAGGGAGTGAAATTAGTATGTTTGGTTGAAGAATGGAAAGAAATCATCATTACAAAAGGAATGTCATTCCTTCTATTTCATTCCTCCCACACCTCCTTCTTTCATTTTGATTTCATACCATTCTATTTTTGATTTCTCCATTTTGACTCCTATATTTTAGAAATTATCTTCAGTTCATTATATTTTTCTTGTAAAAACAAAAAAGTATACGATTAACCTACCCAATCCATTCAATAGTTGTGACGTTCTACCATCTAAACAAGTAATTGACTAAAATCAAAAGTTTGGATAATTTTAAATTTATTCTAATTCAGAAATTTGAATTAATTTAAAATTTTATAAGTTAAATATATATCTAATTTCATGAAACAAATTTATTATATATTACAATTGGAAGTTATGAAAATTGGTAGAAAAAGTATTTTGAAACGAGGTATTTTTGTCATTTAAAAAAAATATTTCAGTTTTTCATTGTTACTATATACCAAAAAACACATGAAATGAATCATTTCAATCCTACATGGTAACCATACATGACAATGGAATGGTAATAATCCATTTCATTCTCTCTTCCATTCCATTCATTACTTCATTCTATTCCCCCTTCACTCCATTACCCCGTACCAAACAGACCCTTAATTGTTTCTCATAATCGACTAGTGAACGTAACCGCATTCAGGTGAGTTTCTAGCCCCATTTCCTTGTTATGTTTTCGGGGCTGTGTGCATACTCGATGTGATAGTTAATACACTTACCTTAAATGGTAAGTGTATGCCTTGTATGATTTATATGTTAATTATGTATATCTTGAATGTGAAAGAAAGCTTGTCGGTACGTGAACGATCTTCGGATATTGCACGTATTGATAAGGGAGGTATGTATATAATAAATGAATGTGTATAATATATATATGTACAACATATGAATATGTTTGAATGACTAAAGAATGTATATGTATGTTACGGGTATATAAAGACAGAATGTACGAAGATGAAGAAATAGGGGATCAGACCCTAATAATATCTGAGATAGAGAAAAAAGGGATCAGACCCTAATAATATCTGAGATAGAGAAGTAATGAGGGATCAGACCCTACTAATATCTGAGATAGACAAGAAAGGGATCCGACCCTAATAATATCTGAGATAGACAAAGGAAAGAGGGATCAGACCCTAATAATATCTGAGATAGAAAAGGAAGGGATCAGACCCTATTAATATCTGAGATAGAAAGGACAGTAAATATATAGTATGAAAGTATTAAAGTATGTAGGTATGTATGAAGTTATGTAATGAAAGTAGATCAGTAAAGTAATTATTATGTACATTCGGATGCATAATTGAAAGTAAGTATATGTACTGTATAATGTATGATTAACTAGAACTCACTCAGCGTAGCTGACTTTTAGTATGCACACAAGTGAGTAGAATGAGACAGCTGGCTTGAGCGGGGACACATGGCTGTAGAATAAGGGTATGACATCTGAAGACTCAAGTTGTTATCATGATTTGATGTTTAATTTGAAAGACAAGAATGTTTGATTAAGACAAGTTATGAATTATTATGTAATGTTTATGATAGTTTAATATTCCGCGTAAATTTTTAATTAACTCTGATATTTAGAACTGTGTTTATGAGTAAATATAACGTCCAATGTAGGGCACCGGCAACGGGGCCTTACAAAAAATCAAATAAACAAATAATATATTGATTTGTAATGTAACCTACTGATAATTAGTAATAGTTAACAAACAGGAAATATGAGCATTTTACTAACATGCCCTTCTAATTAATCTGTCACACCCCGACCAAAGGCGGTGGAACATGTCGAGGTGTAACGATTGCCCATAAGAGCATTACACTAATTAAAGCGACAATATTTAACAAACTCATTTCATTTCACAACATCGAAAATGTCACATAACAATATTCAAGAGATAGTCAATACAAAATATAACAAAATATAGCAAATCAAATATTTTTCGTTTTTGCTAATAACTTAAAGGTCTTGACATTCGTTTTCTTCACAAGCATCGAATCAACCAAGATGCAAACATGTAACATTTCATAACATAATTTTGTCAACACAAAGGTTGGTGAACAATTCATAAGTTTATGCAACAATAGTATATAGTAAGAAAAGCCACAAAACTAGTATACGAAACAATAAATAAGAGCTATAAACTTGAATAAATAGTTATCGCTAACAAGTTAACGACACCCAACTATAAGGGGATGCCAAATAGTTTAGGATTTTATAGTTATCGTTAATTGCATTACGTTAACGACACCTTGCCATGAGGGGTTGCCAAATGGTGTAGGATTTAAAGTTCCACATCCAAAAGCGATAAACACATAGGAAAATAAGCTGAGAACACCAAATCGAGCAATTATTCAAGTAAAGTATACAACAACGTTTGTGGTTTAAGACCCAAGTATAAAACATTTGGTTTTAGATAAGATGAAATGTCACCCCCAAAACAAAAGATAGAAAACGGGGTATGAAGTTAATCGCGTTTAAGTAATAAACTTGAAAGACTGATTATTTGGAGATTTGCCGGAAAGACGAGTTTAACGTATGAAGCCTAAATAAAAGAAAGTCTTGGATTTATAAAGGTTGTCTTGAAGATCTTTAAATAAAATAATTGTTGCAAAAAGTAAACAATTAAAGTTCAAGGTTCATAATGTAACTATTTAAGAATTTATAATAATAACCCTTTAAAAATGCAAGTTTGCTTGAAACTGGGTTAAAGTATCTAACCTTAATATTTAATTAACCTATGTTAAGTAATAAGGTGAGAAAATGCTAAATGCAAGTTCCTTTGGGACAAAGATACTAAAACGGGTCTTTAACGAGTGTTCGGGATGTTGTTCGGGTCTTGATAATTGGTCAAACCCAAAGTCAACTTTCCAAAATAATGAATGTTATGAGATAACTCGATAAAACTTTATAAGACTTAACAAACTATGTAGATCTATTGTTTTAGAACTAACAACGTACGTTAAGCTAGTATTCGATTTTGTCGGTCCAAACTATGTTATGAGATCAAGTTGGATCCAACATTTCCAAGTACTTAATAAAATAATTAAAATCATTTTGTAAACTATTTTTAGAGAAATATACATGTCTTGATAGCTAAAACACACTTATGTGTCTTAAGCGAGTAAAAATAGGATTGGTTCGTTTTCCATCTCACAATATGTTCCTTGATGGTTTCAACATGCCCAAATATCATAGATCTTGTATAAAAATTAATAAATAAAAAATATTTAAGTTTTACAATTAAAAAGTTAACAACAAGTCTTTTAAGCAAAAGTTTCGGTTTGGTTCGGTTTCCATCTCCCAACGAGTTCATAGATAGATTCCACATGCTTAATATCAAAGAACTTGTAAAAATGATTTTTGAAACTCAAATTTAACATTAAACATGCTCAAACTATTTTAACAAAACTAGTAAAAAGTTTGGTTCATGGTTTGGACTATTTACGGTTAAACCGAGGTTAGTCTCTACAAACCTCCACCATGGAACTTCATAAATATGACAAAAAAACTAAAAAGAGTAGAAGTTAGTCATGGTTAGTATGTGCAAACAAGTTATGTGTGTGTATATATATCAAGAACACGAAGTCCTCCATGAAGCCTTGCCTTACGAGGTCCGAAACTTAACCAACCGGAGTCAGAGAAGTAACAACCAAAGGTAACAAGGGGTGTGTATTATATATATGTCGTACCACCATATTCAAGTGTTAGTAATGTTAGATGAACAAGTTAGAATAAAAGACTATGGTTAGTTTGACTTGAGAAGTCAAACCTTCAAGAATACATAAGAAATAACAATCTTGGATCTATGGAGTTTTGAGAGAGAATTTGGAGTAAGAGCAAGTGTAAAAATAAAGGAGATGGGTGTGTATATATAGGCTAAGGGTCAAAGCTCCTTTGCAAGGTTCTCTTTTATGTTTACATGCATATAGGTTGTTTAAACAAACAAGTAAAACACAAAACAACAAACAAAAAAACGAAATAGTGTAGGCGCCGCGCGGCCTCCCCCTTGCCTCTGGTCGCATAGCGTGGCGTGCCCAAGGGGTGGGGGTTGGCCCAGCTCGTCTTTTTGTGGTTTGTTTCGCGTCCAGAAGTTCGTTTTTGGATGTATTTTAGTTGTTTTAAAGCCGTTTTCAAATCCGTAAAAGGGGTTTTTCAAATTAAACAAATGGGAACAATTTGGTAACATAAAAATCCAATATTTTATATATCATGAGTTTCGGTGTACAAAACGGGTCGGTTTACAACATAAAACAATGCATAAACGAATACAAACAAGACCAGAAATTGACGAATAACACATAATTAATCATAAAATAGAAAAGAAATTATGTGATTAGTTTGAAATATTTTTCACACTTCTCACACTAATATGACTTATATTTTGAGCTTAACCCTATATAAATATATATATATATATATATATATATATATATATATATATATATATATATATATATATATATATATATATATAATTGATTTCTTTTGAGAACCGATTTTAGTTTTAGAAACTCAAAAGAACTCAATGTAACAATTCTTTTTGTTTGCATATATGTAATACATAGGATACATGTGCGTAACAAATTACAATATTTTTTTACACACCGGAACGACTTTTTAAATAAGTGTAACTGACGTTTACATTAGTGTAATAATCACAAATATTTATTCTCTCACCTAGTTCATTTTTTAATCAAATTTAATCTCAACCACTTATTCTATACATTTTTAAATTTGTTGGGTTCATATTGAGTGTTAAGGTTCTTAAAACTCATCAAGTTCTCAAAATATCTCTCTCTCTATATATATATATAGTGTGAGTATCTTAAAAAACTTTTTAAATTGAGAACTTTGAGAACCATTTGGGACCACAAAAGAAACCCTTTAAAAAATTATAAAACAAAAAAAATCAAAAATTTTGGCCTTACTAAACCGAGTTCACTCGCCAAGACACACAATGTAACATTGTGAAAATTTCGAGTTCAAAATATCAAACATTCCAAAGTCTAAGGACCAAAAATGCCAAAATTCCAAACTCCAAAGTTAAAAATGAAAATTCTGATTTCTTGTCCTCTAGCGATACGCGACGGGACAAAAGACAAGCCCATCGCGTATCCCGATGGGGCTTGGTCAAAGTTTCTGGAAGAAGTCAACAGTGATACACGATCGCTGTTGAACCCAACGTCATCGCGTATCGCGTTGACGTGGCCTGACACGTTGTGACATGTGTGCCACGTGGCACACGGTGGCATCGTCTGCCGCCAAGTGTCACCACGTGGCAACACGTCTGCCACGTGTCGGCACGCGGCATAACGCCTGCCACGTGGCAGGCCTACTCTCTGACTCATCAAGCCTACATCGCGCTACGCGATGGGCTAGCCAAGGAACCCATCGCGATACGCGAAGGGACCCAAAATTTTGTCTATAAATAGCAAGTCCGGGCTTTCACTTTTCTCACACCAAATCACACCTACTACTCTCTCTCTAACATCTCTCTACACCTCGAAGTTCGTGCCCTCGATCCACCTCGATAAACGTGCCCAATTCCTCGTTTTTTGTGCCGACGTTTCCTCAAAGTTTGTGCCTCCCTCCACCTACATACGACCAAGAAGGTGTTTGTTCTCGAAATGCGTGTCGTCAATTGTCGAAGATTGGTATTATCGTTGGCGTGCCAAGGAAGGTGTACCAAAGTTGATCAAGAAAATGTAGCGGTATTGGAGTGCTGCTCAAGTTCTTAGGGTTTCCAAAACGCCAATAAGGTTAGGCGTAATGACAAATGAATATAACAAAATATTATTATAAAGGCTTAAACCTTAAGTCGAGGTTATACTCGATACCTCGATAAAATAAAAGAAAACATAACAAAGAAAGATGAAAATATAAGTATGTATATATGTGTGTAAGTATATATGTATATTCTTTGTTATAAATATTATTTAAGGAATAAATAACTATTCTTAAATAATAAAAGAAAAGAATACGTTTCTTAGAGAAGAAGAAACGTCAGGTTTTTATAAATAAACTAAAGGTTTATAATTACTTTTAAACTAAAGGTTTTCAAGTAAAAGAGATTGAACTAAAGGTTTATCGAGGTAAAGAATATAAAATAAGACTAAAGGTCTTAAGCCGGATTGTATATCTGACTAACAAATGGTTATACTCGTACTATAGGTGCGAGATAGCAAGGGAAAGACCCTCGGACGGTGTTGAAGCCGATCCCAAAAAGATAAGGTGAATACGCCCCCAAACTTTACAAACTTGTTTTCAAACGAGTCAAACATGTTATATGAAAATGATTTACAAGGAACTATGTGCTCCTAAAACCGTTATAAATAAGAGTATACGCCTAGCCCTCAGGCTGTAGTATACGTTTGTCTGGATCCTTACATATGTGGTAGTACGCGGTGGGCACATCGCACCACGCCTGGTCGTAGGACGCTTTCCTATAGGAAGCACGACCATGTGTATACTTACGGGTACTTAACTAAGTCAAACGCTGTGGTGTTTGCTGAGGTGACCTAGTGTAGTGGCTCGAGTTTATATGTGTTATTTAACTTTGTTACTCCTAAGCCGCGATGGGCCGAGGCAGGCATAGTCTCGAGGGGTAATAAAGTAAAAGAAAATATTTTAGCGTCAGCGTGTTCACCAGCATTCGTTGTTGACGTGTTTTATTTACATTTTGCAGGTGAACAAGATTAGCGCTTGGGGTGTCGAGCTGCTACTTATATCCAATGGCTCGGATTTGTTTATAAACTTTAATATATAAATGGTGGTTTTGTAACTATAAAACAAGTAATCTTTTGTACCTAAATCAGGAATCTTTTAAAATCCCGACTTTTGTTTATGTAAATATTTACAACTTAAATCCACATGTTTATAAGTCTTCCGCTAACTAAACGTAACTCTGATTTATTTACAAATGTGGTACCCAACATATTTGTCATACGCCTAGGTCGTGGTTTGGGGGTGTGACAAGTGTTGGTATCAGAGGCATCGATCTTAGCGAATTGGGTTTCATAAAACAATACACAAGCTTTGATCCAAGTATAGGAAATAATTGATTATTTGCTTTAGGGATAAGATAGGCTGGTAACCTTTTTTTTCCCTCTACATTCTAAACCACCCAAATGTTATATGTCATTCAAGGCTTATATGGAGAACTTTGTGCGCAAAGCGAAAGAAGATGGAATCGCCGAACCTTACCCCGAAGACAACATGAGTGATGGTTATTATGAAGCATACTTTGACCAAGATGTGGAACATGACTTGTCCAAACCTGTATACTACCCCGGAAGTAGACATTACCCAATAGACGTTCCCGAAAGTCCACCAAAACAAAGAGACGAACCGCCAAGGCACTCAAGTTACCATCCCCCCAACAATACCCATGTACCATCCCTCTGAAGTACAAACGTACCACCCTCGGAGATCCCCACATACCAACCGTCAGAGATACCACAGTATTTCCCGACAGGATACATACCACCAAATTCACACCCGTCTTATGCCTTCCTCTCAAATCGACCAATAAAAGAAGAACCAATATCCTCATCCTCCGACTGGATGCAATGCCACTCTGATCAACGAAGGTGGCATACCGGAAGTTCCACGTTTAACGAAGTCAATTCTCAAACCACTAATGGAGAAGGGACATCCCGCAAACCAAGAATGAGGGTAATGATGCCCTACGAAAGTTTCAAAATGCCCCTGATGATCAATGAGACCACCCATCATATGGAAGTGGAAGAACCTAAAGAAGAGGAAGAACCTATGGAAGAAGAGGAACCAGAAGAGGAGGAGGACCCCAAAGAAGAGGAGGATCCTGACGAAGAGTCTGAACCGGATGATCTTGATTTACATGGCGATCCATGAACAACTATTTCTAAAAACATATCCGCTTTACCGTGTAAACGTGGATGAACTTTCACAATCAGATGCGGTTCTTTATTCTTCAATTCTTCGGATATCTCTTGTAATTCCTCTTTGACGTTTAGTTTCTTAACCGGCTCCCCGAATAACAAAACTTCAAGCTCCTCAATATCTTTTTCGGGGTTAAAATCTCTCTCATCCATATCAGCTAAGCCAACCAAATCTTCACCAAATTCATCCCTAAACTCATCCTCCCAAGAGGGAATACGATCCTCTGTCTTATCCTGCAACCCAACATCCTCAAACTTGATCGTCGGCTCATAAAATTGTATTTGATACTTTAGGCCCGACCGAAAATCATCCATGATATTTGAAAGTGGTGCTTTTGGATTAATGTTATGGGTGACATGTAAATATCATATAATATATCTTCTGGATGTGGTATGTGATCCATCATTGCACCAGATGAGTCTTTACAACCGATAATATTCCCCATCTTATCATACACCACACAGAATTTAGGCTGATAGCTGTTTTTATCTAGGTGGTCCATAATTGCCTGTATTTCTAACTCCCATATAGTTAAACCTCTTTGATCTTTATGAGGATTTTCTTCAACTCTGGTCTCGTAGTAAGCATCCATTAAGATCACCGCAAAGATAAACTTAAACAGAAAAGGATCACGAGCACCAAATAGTAGTAACATAAAAAAAACATATTAAAGTAAACATATTATAGTTTAAAAAATAATAAACTAAACTATATTAACCTAACTCCTACGACTCAAAACAAACTATATAAAAAAATAAAAAGAAAAAGAAAACTACTTAGACTCCTACGACTCAAACGAAAATAAAACAAATAGCACGTATGTAGCAAATAAGTCCAAGTAACGCTAAGAACGCAATCGCAAAGATTCCGCGGCAACGGCGCCAAAAACTTGATGTGCTAAAAGTAGTCAAATAATTATTAACTAAATTACGCTAATCTAGACACTAAGTAATACTCTAGACTCTTTAAACTTGACTAAACTACTGACCGGCAAGTGAACCGATCGACTCTAGTATAGCTAAGTAAGTCCGGACATCGAACCCACGAGACTCTTTAAATTACGAAAACTAGCTAAATTATACTTAACTACAGACACGACTATTTATTTATTATTAAAAAATGGGGTTTTACTAAAAACTAATATTAAACTAATTGATAAAACTAAAGACGACTTAAATCTAGACTTAATTCAAATGATGACGAACAACCACCTAGGCTAGAATCCCTAATGTATCAATTATCAAATGGTTGGAAAATGCTAGTTATGGAACCGGGATCTTAAACTATTCACTTAATGGGAAACCGAACAGGACCCTTGACCCTTCTCAATGAAACACCTATGGAATCCTAATAAGTTATTAAAATTACCGGTTTTAATTAGACTCATTTACGATCGCTAATATATTTTATGACAAGTACCTCTATAAGAAATCCAACCTTACAGCGCGGAAATCAAAGGTAATTTAAAGAATTCACTTGACTCGCTAGACAACGTTAATTAATCAAACTTAGAAGGACTTCTTACGAAGAACTAAATCTAGCAATCTTAATCAACAAAGATCTAACAATAACCTATCACCTTACAGCTTTTTAGGTTAGCAGCACACTTTTATTAGATTGACTAATAATATTATTCATGTGATCTTATTGCAAATCAATCATAAACTAGTCAAGAACACACAGTGAATGACCTAACAAAATCCTATTATATGACATACAATCACCAAGGATAATGTGAAATAATAAAAATCATCAAACAAAAACCAAGCACAGATATGCATCAATTAAATAACAATAAACCTCTTACTTAATCATAAACCATACACGAAAACAAAATCCAAACCAAAATCCAAAGTCAAAAAAAGTTCATCATTAGCCTAGGCGGTCTAAGGGTTTGCCAACAACCATACTCAAGAACAAAAGAAAATAACTTGGTTTAAATAATGAATTCATAAAGATAATAATAAATTCAAACCAATAATAATGATGCTTGGGTGAGTAGGTGTTGAACCAAGACGCTCTTTGCTCAAACCAATGGCTTCCTTCTCTATTTTCATCTTCTTCTTGCGATGACCAGGCCTCAAGGACAACCCCTTTTCTGTTCGTTCATAGGGCTGTGGGGTCCTCTTATGCTTCTCTGTTTCGTTTTAGCAGTCCCCCCCCCCCCCACCCCACCCCCATAATATGTTGCAATATGGATCTTTTTATATTGTGAGAATTAATTCCCACCGTCCTAAGCTCGCAGCCCATCATCCTATTTGTTTCAGCCCATGAATAATATGCATAGGGGCCCGGCTCACGTTAATTGCAAAACCAACGTAGTTGACTTTATATCTTGATGTCATCATCATCAACTTTCAACAAACGATTGTTGCAAAAAAATCCAGTGACCTATTTATCAATTTCAATATAAATCTATAATTAGAGTTCACATAATTTACAACGTTAAAACATGGATTCAAGTTTTCACAACCAAATTTTGTGACTTTATCATTAATACTAAATGAAAGACATATTTTACCATGTTATAATTATAACCTTAATAAGAATAATATCAATTTAATTATTCATTCGTTGGTCTTAAGTTTGGTTAAAATACTCAAATTTAGCTTGTTATCTCTTAGGACCAAACACTCACATATGAGCCAACTAAAAATAATATTCAATAAAAGTCTGACTCAAAAGTACTAAAAGTGTAGGAAATACTAATATACTAATATGTATATTTTAGACCACATCAAATATCCCCACACTTACTCTTTTTTCGTCCCTGAAAAAGTTATTTGCAATGGAATAAAAATCGGAAAACATGGCTTTAAAAATTTATAGATTATTTTGAAGCTCAGAAAAACGCAAAAACCGCGATCACCGATATTGTTGTCCACTTAAACCCATGCCTTAATCTTTACCTGGACAAATAAGATCCGACAATAATATTACTCAGTGGTTTACACAATTAAGACCCGCTTATTTTCATCTTTTACCGGACCAGACCACCCTAACTTGACTTAAACCTCAAAATTAGCAGAATTAAAACTTTTGTTGCTCTATTTTTTTTTCATGAATAGTTAAGACGATCAAGGGTATTTTTTATCCACCTAAGCTTAAGCATCAAAGTCTACCAAGCAGCCATTGGATATGATTAAGGTACAATTAATTAATAGCTAGTGTTCCCCACAACATGACATACCCCCGTTATCAAGCAATACCTCGAAGCCATCACCATAGGTGAGTATGCAAAATTTCATCCGTAGGGCTAACATGTAGCGTGTCCCTTGTGGTCCGTTTCTTAATGGTAATGAGACGCGAGCAAAGGGACCCCACATGGCTAACAGCGTGGATGATCAAGTCTGTAGTGAATTTGTACTTTTGTACTCTTGTGATCATGTTTATAGACTTATAAGGGTTTGCTCTTTTTGGCTTAATTTTAAATATTCACAACCCCACTTAGGAATTGTGAATACCCAGATGAATAAATTGCATACAGACCCATGGTCTCTGAACCCGAAGCATCCCATCAATACAAGATTTAAGGTTATAAAATCATACGCCAATGAGGTGTAAAACACTAAACTAGCAGTTTTAAGTTTATATCACAGGCTACACGGCATACTCTAACGTTAAACCTACCCATGCATCATATGATAATGTATTCAGATTTAAAAATTCATAATATTTCTACTTTTCATACCAATAATTGAGGCTTGAGTATGGCCCAACCTTTCATTACTTATCTTCCACGGACAAAACGCTTTACCCACAAAAGATTTCCGTTTTAACCATTTTATCAAATTGCCCTTTCATTTTCAAGGCTGGGCCTACCGACACATCCCAAGTTAAGTGCGTTTTCTATTATTTATCTCATATTATTAGTAGTATGAAAAACCAATTTCCGATTTACTATCATTTTCCATTATTTTGCAAAAAATTAATTTAAAATTTTGGGACATTTTCCAGTTTTTTTATTTTTTCAACTTTTATTTTTAACTTTTTATTTTTATTTTTGCCGAAAACATCAATTTCCCATCCCCACACTTAAATTTCACATTGCCCACAATGTGAGAAAAAGGAAATTACGAATAAAATTATGCAAAAATAAAAATAAAATATGAATTGGAACAGACTCCCCTGGTAAATTGACAATATGCCTTGCGAGTCATGTTCCATGCCCTCTAATTCCAACGTGATCAGCAAACTATCTCCAAATAACGTCATCTCTCACGAAAAAAAACAACAATCTTGAAGCAAGTGGCATCCCCACACTTGTTTAAAACCATAGCTCATCAATTATCTCATAAGCAACCTTGGAACAACCTGCAAGTAAGAGAAGAAACGCCCGACAGAGCAAAGAAGTAAAAACAAAATATAAATTAAAATAGCTGAAAAAGATAGTATCGGGTTTCCTCCCGGGAAGCGTTAAGTTTACTAAAAGTCGTCAGCCAGACTTACTCCTGAAACCTCAATCAGGAGGCTTCTCCTTGATCCTCTTCCCATCGGTGCTCCTCAACACCCTCCTAAAAAAATCATTTGAGAAGAAACTAATTTCCAAACACATGTAGGCCCAAAATTACGCATTCAGCTCGATCCACCCATTATAAAAATTATGAGAATAGGACCAATTCGACACACTTTGATTCCTGATCCCAGATATCTTCCTTCTTGGGGCTCTTGATTTACGTGGCGATCCACGAACAACTATTTCTAAAAACATATCCGCTTTACCGTGTAGACGTGGATGATCTTTCACAATCAGGTGCGGTTCTTTATTCTTCAATTCTTCGGATATCTCTTGTAATTCCTCTTTGATGTTTAGTTTCTTAACCGGCTCCCCGAATAACAAAACTTCAAGCTCCTCAATATCTTTTTCGGGGTTAAAATCTCTCTCATCCATATCAGCTAAGCCAACCAAATCTTCACCAAATTCATCCCTAAACTCATCCTCCCAAGAGGGAATACGATCCTCTGTCTTATCCTGCAACCCAACATCCTCAAACTTGATCGTCGGCTCACAAAATTGTATTTGATACTTTAGGCCTGACCGAAAATCATCCATGATATTTGAAAGTGGTGCTTTTGGATTAATGCTATGGGTGACACGTAAAATATCGTATAATATATCTTCTGGATGTGGTATGTGATCCATCATTGCACCAGATGAGTCTTTACAACCGATAATATTCCTCATCTTATCATACACCACACAGAATTTAGGCTGATAGCTGTTTTTATCTAGGTGGTCCATAATTGCCTGTATTTCTGACTCCCATATAGTTAAACCTCTGTGATCTTTATGAGGATTTTCTTCAACTCTGGTCTCGTAGTAAGCATCCATTAAGATCACTGCAAAGATAAACTTCAACAGAAAAGGATCACGAGCACCAAATAGTAGTAAAATAAAAAAAACATATTAAAGTAAACATATTATAGTTTAAAAAAATAAACTAAACTATATTAACCTAACTCCTACGACTCAAAACAAACTGTATAAAAAAATTAAAAGAAAAAGAAAACTACTTAGACTCCTACGACTCAAACGAAAATAAAACAATAGCACGTATGTAGCAAATAAGTCCAAGTAACGCAAATAACGCAATCGCCAAAAGTCCGCGGCAACGGCGCCAAAAACTTGATGTGCTAAAAGTAGTCAAATAATTATTAACTAAATTACGCTAATCTAGACACTAAGTAATACTCTATACTCTTTCAACGTGACTAAACTACTTACCGGCTAGTGAACCGATCGACTCTAGTATAGCTAAGTAAGTCCGGATATCGAACCCACGAGACTCTTTAAATTACGAAAACTAGCTAAATTAGACTTAACTACAGACACGACTATTTATTTATTATTAAAAAAGGGGGTTTTACTAAAAACTAATATTAAACTAATTAATAAAACTAAAGACGACTTAAATCTAGACTTAATTCAAATGATGACGAACAACCACCTAGGCTAGAATCCCTAATGTATCAATTATCAAATGGTTGGAAAATGCTAGTTATGGAACCGGGATCTTAAACTATTCACTTAATGGGAAACCGAATAGGACCCTTGACCCTTCTCAATGAGACACCTATGGAATCCTAATAAGTTATTAAAATTACCGGTTTTAATTAGACTCACTTACGATCACTAGTTTATTTTATGACAAGTACCTCTATAAGAAATCCTACCATACAGCGCGGAAATCAAAGGTAATTTAAAGAATTCACTTGACTCGCTAGACAACGTTAATTAATCAAACTTAGAAGGACTTCTTACGAAGAACTAAATCTAGCAATCTTAATCAACAAAGATCTAACAATAACCTATCACCTTACAGCTTTTTAGGTTAGCAGCACACTTTTATTAGATTGACTAATAATATTATTCATGTGATCTTATTGCAAATCAATCATAAACTAGTAAATAACAAACAGTAAATGACCTAACAAAATCCTATTATATGACGTACAATCACCAAGGATAATGTGAAATAATAAAAATCATCAAACAAAAACCAAGCACACATATGCATAAATTAAATAACAATAAACCTCTTACTTAATCATAAACCATAGACGAAAAAAAAATCCAAACCAAAATCCAAAGTCAATAAAAGTTCATCATTAGCCTAGGCGGTGTAAGGGTTTAGCCAACAACCATACTCAAGAACAAAAGAAAATAACTTGGTTCATATAATGAATTCATAAAGATAATAATAAATTCAAACCAATAATAATGATGCTTGGGTGAGTAGGTGTTGAACCCAGACGCTCTTTGCTCAAACCAATGGCTTCCTTCTCTATTTTCTTCTGTTTCTTGCGATGACCAGGCCTCAAGGGCAGCCCCTTTTCTGTTCGTTCGTAGGGTTGTGGGGTTCTCTTATGCTTCTCTGTTTCGTTCTAGCCGTCCCCCCATAATATGTTGCAACATGGATCTTTTTATATTGTGAGAATTAAATCCCACCGTCCTAAGCTCACAGCCCATCATCCTCTTTGTTTCAGCCCATGAATAATATGCACAGGGGCCCGGCTCACGTTAATTGCAAAACCAACTTAGTTGACTTTATATCTTTATGTTATCATTCATCAACTTTCAACAAACGATTGTTGCAAAAAAATCCAGTGGCCTATTTATCAATTTCAATATAAATCTATAATTAGAGTTCACATAATTCACAACGTTAAAACATGGATTCATATTTTCACAACCAAATTTTGTGACTTTATCATTAATACTAAATGAAAGACATATTTTACCATGTTATAATTATAACCTTAATAAGAATAATATCAATTTAATTATTCATTCGTTGGTCTTAAGTTTGGTTAAAATACTCAAATTTAGCTTGTTGTCTCTTAGGTCCAAAAACTCACATATGAGCCAACTAAAAATAATATTCAATAAAAGTCTGACTCAAAAGTACTCAAAGTGTAGGAAATACTAATATACTAATATGTATATTTTAGACCACATCAATCACTCACTTCCCAAAATCCGAGCTACGGTTCAGTGGACCCATATATTCAATATCTTGAAAATCTCAAGAACCAAGCTTCGTCAAGCTTCCCACCATTCCAAGGAGAAATTCCATCAATTCAAGAGCAAGCTGATGAGATCCGAGAACAAAACAAAGCTGCTCAAGCTTTCTTCTACCTTTCATCCGAAATGACTGATGTTCCGTATCTAGAACCAAGGAACCACTACAAAATGGTGACATTGGGTTCCCGCGACCCACCTCCACAATATGGATACCCCAACGAAGTCCTACAGTCGTATGAAGAAAACTTGGATCGTGATCTCCATGAGACAGATGATTCGAGAAAGAAGGTGGCTGATGAAGGAAAGAAAAAGAAGAAGATAGGAGAGAAGCTTCTTCATAAGTGTAATAAGCTGACAAAGGTGGTGAAAAAGTTCATGAAGGATTGAGGTGATGGAGAAAGAGACAAGATGGAAGTGTGTGTGTAAAATAGTTGTATGTGTTATATGTATAATAAAGAACGCTGAGACGTTCTTATGTAAAGATAGGTCTATAAATATATATCGTGTGACACGATATATATATCTTTGTGTTGTACAATAAAAATATATATCAATTATGATATATATTGTTATGAATAAAATGTTGTATTAAGAAAGAAAATTTTGTTGAATTTCAGGTATAGATCGAAAAGAAAATGATAAAATGTCTAAACAAAGTAACAACAACGAAAATGTTAGAAAATAAAAAGAGAAAGAAATAAGAAAAGAAAAGGGGAAAGACCCCGTGGGTAATTAAGAAGAAGAAATTCCCGAAAAATTTATGAATAAAATACAAAAAATAATTAAGGATGCGGTTAGAGAAGAGTCCATGGCTAGGTCTCAATCGAAAAATTTAAAATATTCTCATTCCATTAATCCTTCCTGAAAGTCCGTTAAGTGTCGTCCGAACCATTCTCGAGTCGAGGAAAGTGTTCATGAGTCTAACGCCGATGGAGGAGTTAGACAAGAATTCAAGAAACTAAAGATTAGTGGGTGTTCGTTCAAAGATTTTAAATACTATGGACCGAAAGAATTCCATGATGACAAAGGAGCCATCACGACCGTGAGGTGGCTTGAGGAGATGGAGACGATTGTGTTAACGAGCAAGTGTACCAATGAAGAAAAGATTCAATACTCTGCCCTTATGTTCAAGGGAGAAGCACTTGAGTGGTGGAACACGATGATAATGAGCAAGGGGAGAGAGGTGATGTATAATTTGAGCTGGGATGAGTTCAAGGCTGTGTTAATGGGAAAGTTTTGTCCCATGCATGAAACCGACCAAATCCAAACTAAATTTCTAAATCTTAAGGTCGTGGGGACGAATCTTCGTGAACACAACACCAAATTTCACGAATATTGTCGTCTGGTTCCCCAGCTAGTGAATCCTGAATCTAGCAAGGTTACAAGGTATATTTGGAGACTGCCGCGGGAAATCCGCGACATGGTGAGGTCACACTTACCACAAACCGCTGACTTCGCGATGGAGTTAGCTGGATATTTAATGAGCGGCTTGGTCCGCAACAAGGAAGAGGATAAGAAGGTCGTGTCATCTAACGACCAAAGAAGGACTGGAGGAAACAATCGATTCAAAGGCAAAGGAGTAAACCAAAACCGACTCAATTCCAATGCCACGCCGTGAAAAACATGTAACAGGTATTATAGGGGTCGATGCAACTTCGCTCCGCCTTCAAAAGTATGTGAAAATTGTCAACGACCGGGTCATGATGCTGCTGACTGCTGGAAAAAGAAGATGACGTGTTATAACTGTAAGGAGATGGGGCACTTGAGTTCTGAATGCCCAAAGAACAACCCCGCGACTGGTGGTGCAGGTGGAAGTGGCAAAGACAAGAAGGGAAACGCACGAGTCTTTGTACTCGACACAAAGAAAGCCGCTGACATCCCGGAAGCCATTACTGGTACGTTTCTAGTCAACGACACCTATGCTAGAGTTTTATTTGATTCAGGTGCCAATTTAAGTTTTATAGATTATAGCTTTTGTAGTCTATTAAACGAACCTTTAACAAAATTAGATAAAACTCTAAGCGTCGAGACTGCTAGTGGCGAAATCGTTAAGATCTCCGAAGCCCTTGAAAACGGAAAAATTATTTAGCTGGTTATATTCTGCCTATCCAACTCTTACCAATGGCACTTGCTGGTTTTGATATTGTACTTGGTATGGATTGGTTATCCGATAACCATGCCCGTATCATCCGCAATAGCAAAACCGTTGAACTTCAAGCCCCCGATAAACGAACGATTCAAATTGAAGGGGACAAAGACGTTGGCCAAGTTAGCATAATTTTCATGATTAGGGCTAACAAATGTTTAAATAAAGGATGCTTAGCATTCATGGCCTACGTCACTGAAGAATCAAAGCCAAAGGAGATAAAGGACGTACCTATAGTCTTCGAATTTTCTGATGTCTTTCCTAATGAACTTCCCGGAATTCCTCCCGATCGCGAAGTAGAATTTAGGATTGATCTTGTTCCTGGTACCGCTTTGATTGCCAAAGCTTCATATCGCTTAGCGCCAACTGAGATGAAAGAGTTAAAAAAGCAACTCAATGAGCTATTGGAGAAAGGTTTCATACAACCGATTTCGTCACCTTGGGTAGCGCCAATCTTTTTTGTCAAAAAGAAGGATGGTTCCATGCGTATGTGTATCGATTATCATGCGTTGAACAAAGTCACAATCAAAAACCGATATCCACTCCCTCAAATCGATGATCATTTTGACCAACTTCAAGGTGCTAGCTTCTTTTCTAAAATCGATCTTCGTTCCGGCTATCACCAACTCAAAGTCCAATCCGAGGATATCCCGAAAACTGCATTTCGAACAAGGTATGGAAATTATGAGTTCACGGTCATGCCGTTTGGACTCACTAATGCTCCAGCCACGTTCATGGACATGATGAATCTTATTTTCAAGCCTTACTTGGATAAATTTGTTATCGTATTCATCGACGACATACTTATTTATTCTAAGTCAAAGGCTGATCAGGAAGTCCATCTCCGAACTTTGCTTGAAATTCTTAGAACTGAGAAGTTGTATGCTAAATTCTCGAAATGCGAATTCTGGTTGCATGAATTACAATTTCTTGGTCACATCTTCAACGTCAATGGTATTCAAGTCGATCCCGCTAAGATTGAAGCTATCTCTAAGTGGGAGATTCCAAAATTGCCAACCGAGATCCGAAGTTTCTTAGTACGATATTTATTATGAACACTATTTTATTAAATTATACTAGAAACTGCCAGCGGATTGCCGCGGGTTCACATAAATTATCCCCTCGTATTTATTTATAGTGTTTGATATGGTGTGTAATGGTTATCGCTGTGAGCGGCACTTGCTATAGCAAAACTTATGTTTTATGTTAATTACAATACAAAAAGTATAATATTCGTATAATAATATTATCATAAAACAAAAATTAAACAGAATTATGTATTTTAAGTGAACGAACATGATTGAACGGGATCTCTTAGGCCACGCGTAGTGGGGGACCTCATCCGACGAAATTTGGGCAATAGGAGCGACAACACCGCCCCGCCCGGCGAAATGTGGGGCGATAAGGGGGGAACCTTTTGTCGCTCTTCTCTTCTGCTTCACTTTTTGATTATTATTATTATAATAATTGATTGTGTATGTGATATATATATATATATATATATATATATATGTATGTATATATATATTAGGCTACAACACCATTACACCCAAAAAACAAAATCCTACCCTTTGCTAACTGGGCGTCATGTGTCGCAATTCGCCAATTGTATCCCCTCCACTACACATAGCCTTTGAAGCCCCGCCTATATCAGAATTAGGCACCACATTTTGAAAAATGATCACTTTACATAAGAAAGAGAAAAATATTACCTTAATGTTTGTCCACCAAATAAATATTAAATGGGTTAAATCAAAATACAACATAAACATGACCGTTTGTAAAGAGTAAATAAAGTTGTCTTTCTTTCTTTTTTTTTAACAAAATTTAGATAAAGAGAATGAAGCAAAATAGTAAAATTTCTTCTAATTTTTAAAATTAGTCACATTTTCAAGCATGGTCTTGTAGAAAGCCAATGGAACTTGGTTGACCATCCTTGTCTACATTCTCAAAATACCATATCGCAATTAATCATGATTATAAATCCAAATTAAAAACATACATATAAATATTCCTTATCTCTAAATATGCATATGAACCGGTATGAAAATGAATTACCCATCGAGGCGGTAAGTTGGAGCCAAAGTGGCTTTATCGGGAATCCTTTTTGTGTCAGCTCTCCAGCAAAAAGACACTAAACCATCTAGGCAATAAGTTCAGTTGTTAGTACACGGTTTTGCGTCTCGAGTCTTTGTATCTATCGTTAATGTATTTGTCGTTTTATTTATGTAATAAAATATTAAGTTGTTTATAGTTCGTTAAGGTATAGTCTAGTTCGCTAAGGATGTTTAACGAACTAGCTCTAAGTTAATTTCCCTCCTGATTTGTTAAGGATGTTTAACGAATCAGGGGGTGTTTCGTTAAGTTATTTCATTTAAGTGTATGTAACAAAGTAGATTCTAGTTCGTTATGGAATGTTAACGAACTAGATCCATCTTCAATTTATAGTGGCTTTAGTCCACAGTTAATGTTAAGCATTTGAGTTATTATTATCGAACCTCTGCCCAATTCTTCTCTCAAGCTTCAATCTAATTATTATACACATACATACATACAATTAATATACATACATATAACGTATTACTGACGATCAATGGCAATTACGAACTAGATCGGTATTAGGTTAATTATACATAGATCGGATCTGAGATCTGTGTTTTAGAGGTTAACGAGTCCAAACAAGTGGTATCAGAGAAGGAGCTGCACCCGTTACATCAATTACCGTATGAATTTGAGTTTTTCGTGTTCTTCGTGTTCTTCGGGTTTTGGTCAGATCTGGAGTAAATTAATGTGTTATTGGTGGATTTTTTGGTGAATTCGTGTCTATTGATGGAAGAGGAAACTTCCTGTGTAATTTGGTGATAAGTTATGGTGTATTGAAGGATATGCCATGGAAGAGCATGGTCACGGATTGATCAGATTTGGATCAATTCAATTATTGTTAAGTCAAATTGATGGTAGATTCGTGTTAGTTAAGGGAATACGGATCTACTGCTGTAATTTGGTGTTAATTTATGGTGAATTGAGTGATTCACCATGGAAGAGTATGTTATAGTTTGATTTTGTTTATGATTATTGGTTGTTAAGTTATTTGGATGTTAGATTCGTGTTCACGATGAAAAACCGAGTGTTCGGTGTGATTTTGGTGGTTAATTATGGTGTTTTGAGGATTTCACCATGGATGAAGCTTCAAATTTGCAAATTCCGGCCATATCTGAGGTTTTCCGGCCACTGTAACAGATTTTTCCGGCGAATCACGTTTTTCCGGCGAGCTGTTCAGATCTAACCACCTGATTCGTTAGTTACTGTAGCTAATTCGTTAAGGAAGTTTAACGTATATACTGTAGCAATTCGTTAAGGAAAATTTAACGAATTAAGTTAATTTGTTAAGGTAATTCGTTAAGGTTATGATAACGAATTAAGGTAATTCGTTAATGTAATTCGTTAAGTTAAAGATAACGAATTAAGTTAATTCGTTAAGGTAAGTGTAACGAATTAAGGAGATTCGTTAAGTTATGGGTAACGAATTAAGACTAATTCGTTACGTATCATGAAGTGGAAATCTTAACGAATGGGAGCCCATTCGTGTAACTATTCTAACGAATTAAGATGGTGATTTATAACGAATTGAATAGATTCGTTAAGTTTGTAACGAATGGTGGATATTTATAACGACTTAGAGAGGTGATTCGTTTAAAACAAAACCAGTTGTCGTATGTGTTGAAACTGTGCGAAGGGTGTTACAATTCGATGACACCATTGATGATCCAAGCGAATACCACAAGGATCTGATCCAAGGACTGTTTGGACGATTGTTTTATGCTAATAGTCTTACTGCGTCTATGTATAACAAGGCATACTTGTGTCCCCAATACAAGTATTTACTTCATGTTCTTATTCACTGCCTTGGTGGACGAAAGGCTGGTTTTGACGAATGCCGTATTATGTTACAATCGGCATTTGTTGCACTTGTTTTGAATAAGCGTTACAATTTTTCTGAAATGATCTTCGATCATCTGAAAGAAAATTGTATTCCTGGAAAACGACGCGTGAAGTTCTTGATGTATCCGCGTTTCGTTCAACTGTTTGTTAACGATGCTATCAGGGATTTGGTGCTCGACCCAAATGATGTGAACGATAAGTTTATTCTGGACAATATGAAGGCAGACACCATGAGAAGGATGAAACAGTACCGTCAATCTCCTCCCCCAGATTTAAAAGATTGATTGGTCATCCATCAAATCCTGATTATGTATGTCCTGACAATGATCGCTGGATCCATGATGATTCGGATTCCGAGCGTGAGGAGGGACCAGGTGGGAGCGAGGGTGATGATGGTGATGATGATTCAGGTGGTAATGGTTGGAATGGTGGTGATGGTGATGCTGCTATCCTTGAACAACAAGCTGCGGTTGAAGCGGCTACAATTGCTGCTCAACGCAAGCGAAAAGGGAAAGAGTTAGCTTCTGAAGGCTCTTCAAAGCGTCGAGTGTCGTCTAGGGCTGGCATCTCGTTTGGAGTTCAACCTCCAAGGTCGTCCACACCTCAACGCCCGGCGGTGCCGCTCACTACTAGCACCCCGGAGCTTACATTGACGACAATGTTTACTTCGGATCCACAGCTTGGTATGATTCCTCACTCAGTATTATCTACTATACCAAGGCCGACGAATGCTACTTCGGTGGTTCCTCAAACACCAACAATGATGCCTCCACCAGATATTTCATTTCTAAGGCTTAGTCGGCCTATGGGTCCAGTTCAGCCTGTTCCTCCTTCTTTTGCTGCATCACCTCATGATCAGCAGATGAGCATGGTATTGAGTCTCCTACATTTGTATGAAAATCAAATGTCTGCGGATCGTATGACTCAGGAACGTATGATGGAGAACCAGAGGAAGCTGCTCAGCTATGTTTTCTTTTGTCAAAAGGAAACAAAGGCCCTTCGTGAGATTGTTGAGTCTTAGGGGGTGAAAATTAAAGAACAAGAAGAGCTTATTTTGCAACTTACGTGCAAGGTGATATTATTTCTTGGCTTTATGATTATGATCTGAAAGTATGTATTGTTAAGTGGGAGAAGGGCGTTCAGTACTATGAACGAATGTCTGATCTTCCCTCATTACCGAGATGGGATGTACGCACTCTGGCGTATCGTCCATTTATTAATCGTGGTGAGGACTACCATGCAAAACGTTTTCACCAATGCTTGTTGTTTGAGGTGAACAACGAGTTTAAGTATTTTAAACCACAAATTCCCATTCGCAAGCGTATCGATGAGATCGCTCCAAAAACAGGATGGAAAAAGCTGGTCCTTATGGTAAAGCAGCCGAAGACGATGAAGCGTGTACCAGTGAAGACGATGAACCAACACATGTATTTATCCTTCAACCGCTTGTACTACGATAATCGAACTGGCGTGGCCGTCATTGTCCTGGGTAAAGGGTTAAAGACCGAGCTAATCAAGATCATCGATCCGATGTGGCTTGTTAACTTAACTGAGACGGACAACGACGTGCTACACAAGAATAAGATATTGATCGAGCGCAATGAAGACTATGATCTGAAATGCAGTTCCAACGCGTTGTGCGTGTATGTTATGAGAACGGGATTCATAGCTGCAGAGATTGGAGGTCTAAGCGTTTCAAGTAAAGGAAAGACAAAGAGCTCAAGACGAGGGGGTGTCTGTTAGTACCCGGTTTTGCGTCTCGATTCTTTGTATCAATCGTTAATGTATTTGTCGTTTTATTTATGTAATAAAATATTAGATTATCTTTATAGCTCGTTAACGTATAGTCTAAGGATGTTTAGCGAACTAGCTCTAAGTTAATTTCCCCCCTGATTCGTTAAGGATGTTTAACGAATCAGGGGGTGTTTCGTTAAGTTATTTCATTTAAGTGTATGTAACGAAGTGGATTCTAATTCGTTATGGAATGTTAACGAACTAGATCCTCTTCTATTTATAGTGGTTTTAGTCCACAATTAATGTTAAGCATTTGAGTTATTATTATCGAACCTCTTTCCAATTCCTCTCTCAAGCTTCAATCTAATTATTATACACATACATACATACAATTAATATACATACATATAACGTATTACTGACGATCAATAGCAATTACGAACTAGATCCATATTAGATTAATTATACATATATCGGATCTGAGATCTGTGTTTTTGAGGTTAACGAGTTGAAACAAGTGGTATCAGAGCTTTTGGTTCTCTTTTTCTCTTGATTTGATAGTTAACTCGTTATTAGTCGACGTCTAATTGTTATTTTGGTATAATTGTGTTTTCGGTTGATTTTTGATTAAATTGAGTTTGATTTGGATTTGTTATGGCTCAATTGGATTGGATTTGAGATTGGTAAGGTATTGTTAAGGTAAGGTTGGAAAGAATTGAGAATTGGATTGGTTTTGGTATTGTTTTGATTGGATCTGAACGATTGTCGAAACATGGGATAGTTTTGGTTCATATTGGATCTGATTTAAGGAAATTGAGTATACGAGATGGTGATATTTGGATTCGTGGTGTGATCGCGAGTGTTTTGGTAGTTTACGTGAACGATTTGGTTAAATATTGAGTTAGTAATCCAGATTTGGCTTCTGGGTTTGTGTTCATACGATTTCCAGAATTCTGGAAATTTGTGTTTGAAGGTTTGAAGATTTGAATATTCATCGTAATTCGTTAACCTTTTTAATTTGATTCGTTAACAGTTTGGCTAATTCGTTAATCACAATAGCTAATTCGTTAAGTTCATCCTCAGATTCGTGAACCAATTCGCTAAGTTTATTAATTCATGTCAACTAGTTCGTGTGACACGTGTCCTACCTCGGTAACTGTTTTATAACAACTTTTGCCACGTGACAATTGTTGTCAGAAGTTTGGTACAACCGTTTTAACAAATTGTTTCGCTATAAGTTGATTCGTTATCAATTATAGCTGATTCGTCATCTAATTCGCTAAACATCCTTAACGAATCATCTAATTCGCTAATCCTTCTCTTAGTGATTCGTTAAAGATAACCGTCTGATTCGCTAAGCTTATTCTAAGTGATTCGTTTATCTAATTCGTTAGTAAACCATCTGGTTCGTTGACTTATTTCTTTAAATCAATTTGTTGACCAGATTCGTTAACTTCTTTCATTTTCGCTAAAACCATTTCCGATTCGTTACCTAATCAATCTTAATTTCGTTAAGTTGTGATTCATCAAATACTGTTCACAGTTCGTTACAACTGTTCACAGTTTGTTACTACTGTTCACAGTTTGTTATCCTTACTGTTCACAGTTCGTTAATCTTATTTTCAATTTTAACCCTTAGAGTTTGAAATTTATCATTTGACAAACATGGCTGGTATGTATGCTTTGGCTTCACAGAATATGTTAATGCAACAAATGTTGCAACTTGATAGTGAAATAGGATCACATTCGAAATGTCCAAAGTTGATGAAATTTAGCGATTTTGCTAAATGGGAACCCCGTTTTCGTGCTCATTTATGTTCTGTTCACCCAGACTGCTCGTATTGCTTAGATGTAACATCCTAAAATTTTAATGATGAATAAAGGAAGTTATGTTTGGTGATTTCGCGTAATTGATTAATGTCGGGGAAGGAGCGGGTCTTGGACTTGGATTAATTGAGATGGGTTAAATGAGAATGGGATTTCAGGGATATAAATACCCCCAAATTCCCAAAATATCTTCATTTTCCCCCACTCTCCTAAACACGCATACACACACACCAAGCACACCCAAAACCGCCGCCGGCCGGGCCAAGAAAGAAGGAAGGATCGAGCGAGGTCCGGGTAAGAGAGAAAGATTAGTGGTGATACCAAGATAAACGAGATCCAAACAAGCTCAAAAGGTATGATTCTTGATCTTGGAAGTTTAAAGATCCGAGCTTTTAGTGTATAAACGACCGAAAATGGTCGGGAAGTGTAGTGGGTGGTATTGAACCTTAACAAGGGTGTTAAAATCGCCCGAAATGTTGATCAGAAACCGAAACAGCGGACATCTGGGCAACTTCGCCTTCATCTGGGCAACTTCGCCTTCAAGCGATGAACTTCGCCTGCAAGCTAAGTTCGCCTGATGAACTTCGCCTGCAAGCTAAGTTCGCCTGATGACAAGTTCGCCTGAGGTTTAAGTTCGCCTGATGATAAGTTCGCCTGAGGTTTAACTTCGCCTAAAGCTAAGTTCGCCTGAGGTTTAACTTCGCCTAAAGCTAAGTTCGCCTGAGGTTTAACTTCGCCTAAAGCTAAGTTCGCCTGAGGTTTAACTTCGCCTAAAGCTAAGTTCGCCTGAGGTTTAACTTCGCCTAAAGCCAAGTTCGTTTAGAAAATAAATTTAAAATCTAATGAAAATGTGTTAAGTCAGCTCGACCCCAGCCAGGGGCTCTGCCCCTTGGACCCTGCTAGGGGCTGCCGCCCCTAGACCCCGCTGCCAGGGGCGCTGCCCCCGGACCCCCGTTCGTTGTGGGTCACATAAAGATAAAGATACATTATGAGAAGTGATAGTTGATTGATACGTAAACTTGTTATACAGTCAGCCGTGCACAACTGAAGAAAGGGATTACGATTAACGGTGAACGTAACCGTGTTCAGGTGAGTTTCTAGCCCCATTTATGTGTTATGTTTTCGGGGCTGTGTGCATACTCAATATGTTTGTTAATACACTTATCCTAAGAGATAAGTGTATGCCTTATGTGGATAATGTGAAATGTATGAATGATTGCTTGATGGTACGTGAACGATCTTCGGATATTGCACGTACTGTCAGGTTGTAACGCTAAGTTAAGTAAGTATGATATGTATGCTTATGTGTATGAATGTGATAAAGTTAATAAAAGAAGGAAAGGATGGTTGTACGGTTACGAAAAGGGTACCGAGCCCTAATAATACTCGAGGTACGATGTATGGTTGTATGGTAATGAAGAGGGAATCGAACCCTACTAATATTCGAGAACTAGGGAACCGAACCCTACTAATATTCGAGGAAAGAGGGAAACCGAGCCCTAATAATACTCGTGGAAAGAGGGAAACCGAGCCCTAATAATACTCGTGGAAAGAGGGTACCGAGCCCTAATAATACTCGAGGAAGGAGGGTACCGAGCCCTAATAATACTCGAGGAAGGAGGGTACCGAGCCCTAATAATACTCGAGGAATGTAGGGCGTAATGCTTTTTATAACCTAAGATATGAAAGTAAGTTAATACAAAAGAAAGTATGAAAGTAAGAAAGTAAGGAAGTATGAAAGTATGAAAGTATGAATGAAAGAATATAATGTTATGTGAATGGTATGACTATGTGATTATCTAGAACTCACTCAGCGTAGCTGACTTTTAGTATGCACGCAGGTGAGTAGGATGAGGCAGCTCGCTTGAGGAGACACATGGCACTGAACAAGAGTCTGGCATCTAAAGACTTATGATGTTTTAATTTTAATGTTTTAATGTGAAAGACAAAGGATGTTTTGAGACAAGTTATGAAATATTGTAATGTTTTATGAAAGTTTTATATTCCGCGTAAATGTTTTAATTAACTCTGATATTTAGAACTGTGTTTATGAGTAAATCCAATAGGAAAGTAGGGTTACCGGTAACGGGGCCTTACATTAGATGAGGTATATTTTGTTCCAATGATTAGAGATGACACTATTGGTTACACTCCTAAAGCTATTTCTCAATATTCATAAGAAGAGAAGAAAGCATTAGAGATTGAGACAAAGGCTTATTCTACTCTTACTATGGCTTTACCCGAAAACATTTTTCACCAAGTGGGTAGCATAAAGATCTGTGCTTCCTTATTCCAACATATCCGTATGAGGAGTATGGGGAATACAAGTGAGAGTAAGAAGGTAATGCTTAAGTTTTAATTTCGAAACTTTAACTTGTTGAAAGGAGAAACAGTTGAGGAGATGACTACTAGGTTTAATCACTTGATTGCTGAGATGGACAAAATGAAATTGGAAACTTCCGAGGTTGACAAGATTGACACTATCAAGAGTGCACTACCAAGTTCTTATTCCACGTTTTTAATGGTTCTGAAAGAGAATAACTATTTCACGAATGAAGACTTGACTGCAACTGAATTCTTGGAAAAGATTGAAGCAAGAGAATACGATCTTAAACGTCAAAAGTCCTCCAACGGAAGTCAAGATCCTGCTTTCTATGGTGGTAGTATGCCTCTAAGTTCAACTATTTCTCCAATCACTGCATTTCTTACACAGAATGCAAGTGAAAATGAAACAACCATCTATAATGATCCAAGAGCATGTTTCTACACTGCTGGATCACCTGGTGTTTCTGTTGGGTCTGGAAATTCATCTTCTACAAATTTATTTGCTCCACCACCAAGTGTAAACATGATAGAAGCTGAACAAAATTTTGCTTTTCTGACAGCCTTCATGTCTTCTCATATGAGAATTTGGTGAGTAGTAAGATAGCCACAAGTGATCTGCCTGATGAACATTATGATCAGATTGATCTGGATGACTTAGAGATCATGGACTTAAAGTGGAACATGGCTATGATTGTCCGTAAGGTGAAGAGATTCATGCAAAGGACTGGCAAAGATCTTCCTGCTTTGAACAAGAAATTGGGATTTGACAAGTTAAAGGTGAAATGTTACAATTGTCAAGAGTTCGGGAATTTTGCAAAAGAATGTGACAAGCCGAAAAAGGAGTATATTGGTCCTCGTGGTCAAAATCAAAATTCTTCTACACCATGAGGTAATGATGTTGAAAAGAAACCGTCTACTTCTGGGTCACAATCAATGTTAGATGATGGAAATGATTGGTCACAACGACTGTTGTGTAATGATAATCAAGCTAATTTAGCTATGTTTCGGCTAACTAAAGACTTTCAAGATGCAAGTGGAAGTGAGCTGTTCTATGACAATGATTTTGAATCTGATTCAGACGACTCATGTGAAAAGCTTCCAAGTTTTTTTTCTTGCATGGCTAAGATCAATGAGGGTACATCCAAGACTGTGTCTGATGAAAACTGGATAATGGATAGTGGATGTTCTCGTCATATCACTGGAAATCTCAACCTCTTAACAAATGTGAGAAATATTCAAAGGGGTTATGTAGCATTTGCTGGGAATTCTGGGGCCAAGATCACACAATAAGGTGAATTTTCGAATGGTCACATTACTTTTAAAAAGGTCAATTACTGTGACAAAGTGAACCATAATTTATTGAGTGTGTCGCAAATCTGCGATAAAAAGTACACCACGGTATTTACTGATAAAGAGTGTCTTATCTTGAAAACGGGATATGTGATTCCTGATGACTTGGTTGTCATGCGATCACCTCGATCAAATGATATTTATGTCTTAAATATGAGTTTTAAAGTATCAACGTCTATCGAAACATGTTTTGTCTCAAAAGCTACCGAGAAGGACTCTATTCTATGGAATCGTAGAATGGGCCACATTCATGTTCGAAAGATGAATTATTTAATGGCGATGACTTAGTTGAGGGTGTTTCGTTGAAGAACTTTAAGTTATCTGATCACTGCATTGCATGCAAGAAGGGCAAGCAGAAGAAAAAGTCTCACCCTTCAGAGTTATTAAATTCCATTGATACTCCTCTCGAACGACTTCATATGGATCTCTTTGGTCCTGTGAATTGTGCTAGTATTTCTGGAGACTGATATTGTCTTGTTGTCACTGATGATTATTCAAGATACTCATGGGTGTTATTTATGAGTTCAAAGGATCAAACACCGGTTTTGGTACAAAACCTTATCACTAAGATCGAATCTCTATACAAACACACGGTGAGGAGAATTCGAAGTGATAATGGTACTGAATTCAAAAACATTGTATTGGATTTCTTTTGCATTTAAAAAGGAATTCATCGAGAATATAGTGCACCTTATGTACCACAACAAAACGGTGTTGCTGAACGGAAGAATAGAACCTTGATTGAAGCTGCAAGAACTATGCTTGTTGATTCTAAGCTTCCCGTCCAATTCTGGAATGAGGCGGTGAATACAGCTTGCTATACCCTTAATCGGGTTTTAACTGTTAAACGACTCAAGAAGACAAGTTACGAGCTTCTAAACAATCGAAAGCCTAACTTAAAGTATTTGGAACCTTTTGGGTGTCCTTGTATGATGCTGAAGAAGGATGCGAGTAAGTTTGAAGAAAAAGCCATTGAAGGATATTTTTTGGGATATGCGTCTCTAAAGAAACGTGTATTTAATTTTACTTCTGGTTGTGTTGAGGAATGGTCATGTGGACTGTCAAAAGTACACCACTCCTTCTCAAGGGAAAGGTCCCTACTGGATGTTTAACTATGATGGCTAATTTAATTCATTTACTCCATCGACTGAAAAACATAGACGAAGATCTGGTTCGAGCATACTTTTAAGATCATTTGGCCATTCCAAGATTTTCAAGTTCTAATGATGTTGAAGATCCAACTTCTGCTCCAACTGAAGATCCATGTGATGATAATCAGGTTGATAATGTATCTACGTCCTTTGATGACAATCAAGCTGATGATACTGTTATTGAACATGACAGTGATAATGTTTCATCTCCTAAACTTGGTGAACATTACACTAACTTATTTGATAATGTTGTTGTTCATGAGAATCCCGCTCTTCGGATTCATAATTATCATCCACAGGAAAACATCATTGGAGAATTTGATGTGGGCGTACAAACACGTCATCAAGTTGCTTCGTCAAGTGAGAATAACGTATTGTGTGCGTATGCTGATCTACATTCATCGGGAATTGTAAATCTTGCAAAATTCACTTGCTTTCTATCTCAAGTAGAACCGACAACAGCTCGTAAGGCACTTGAAGATCCGTCTTGGGTAGAAGCTATGCAAGAAGAATTACAGCAATTTGCACGTTTGGGTGTTTAGGATTTAATCAACAAACCTGCTAAAGTCAAGAAAGCTATTCCGACTAAGTGGGTATTTAAGTGTAAGAAAGACAATCGTGGGGTGATCGTAAGAAACAAGGCACGATTAGTGGTGCAAGGTTTTCATCAGCAAGAGGGTATTGATTACATTGAAGTATATGCTCCAGTTGCAAGATTAGAGTTGATACGAATCTCTAGCAACATGTTGCTTATAAGAATATCAAGGTCTATCAAATGGATGTTAAAAGTGCTTTTCTCAATGGTGAAATACACGAAGAAGTGTTCGTTTTACAGCCTCCTGGTTTTGAAGATCCTGATTATCTGAACCGAGTTTACCGATTAAACAAGGCCCTGTATGATCTACATCAAGCCCCGAGAGCTTGGTATGGCACGCTCGCCGACCATCTTACTGATAACGGTTTCAAACGAGAGACTGTCGATTGCACTTTATTTCATAAGACTGTTGGTGATGATCTTCTCCTAGTTCAGATTTATGTCAACGACATTATCTTTGGGTCTACAAACGACACGTTATGTAAGGAGTTCGAGAAGTCCATGCAAACGAAGTTTGAAATGAGCTCAATGGGAGAGATGAAATTATTTTTAGGGTTGCAAGTTCACTAGTCTGCAAAAGGAATATTCATTCATCAGACCAAGTTTGTGAACAATGTCTTGAGCCGATTCAAGATATCTGCCGGAAAAATCCCTTCAACTCCTCTCCCCGTGGGTCACAATTTATCACCGGATGAATTGGAGGATACCGTTGATCCTACCCTCTATCGTGCCATGATGGGATCTTTAATGTATCTAACGGCTTCTCGCCCCGACATTATGTTTGCTGTTTGTCTTTCTGCTAGGTTTCAAGCAAGTCCCTGAGTGACTCACCTAGCTGCGGTTAAGCGAATTCTTCAGTATCTGAGGAGAAATCCAGACATCGGGTTGTGGTACCCGAAGGACGATACCTTTGAAGGACATGTACTTTTACATGTTTGGTCCTGACATTTACTTGTAAATGATCGGGTTAGCCATTCACCTGATAATGGAAAGCAGTTGGGACGTTCGTTATGCGTTTTAGATTAGTTTCTCGCTGAAAATTATGTCGGTTATTTAAGTTTGTGAAGCATGCTTGCGTGTCTTGGTCCTATTATTCACTTGTTGAATTGATAGAACACCCATTTATTTATAGACTTGAGTTAACTGGGCGATTAAATTTATCTTTATCTTGTTTTATGCTCCTCAAAATTATGAGTTTTTGAAGCAAAAAGAGAAAATGATAAGTACATTGGTAGGTCTTAAAACAAACAAGTAGGTCTTAAAACAAACAAGCTTAAAAGACTGTGTGCTAAATTGCATTGGTGCATTGGTAGGTCTTAAAACAAACAAGTAGAGTAAAGTATGTGATATAAACCTAAAGAAATGCCAAATTGAAAGAGGTGTTAGTCTCTAGAAAAAGTCTCGGTGAGGATGGCATAAATGTAATAACCTGTCATACTCAAGCCGTCTGCTCTATCATTATCTATGATATTTTATTTATTTTAAGTTAAGAGTTTTTAACGATAAAACACGTTAAGGTATTCGATTATCGAGATAAAGGTCCTCGGTAATTCATTTTAAGTTAATAATATTTACTTACTTTATTTAATTCATTTATTAATTTATTTATTCATTTAAAATTAATAAAGTATAATTCGTTAATTATGAATAACGAATTAGGTTATTTTTACGAACTACATCCTAGTTCGTTACACTAATTCGCTTCCGCACTCTGTAACGAATGACTTCAATTCGTTATACATAAGTTAACGAATTAGACAAGAATAAAATCTGATTCCTGATGACACGTGTCAATTTAAAACTAACGAATCACCTGATTCGTTAATTCAAATTTTGAACGAATCATCTGATTCGTTACATGGGGAAATGAGCCATATCAGACTATATAGGGAACTGTGAGGGTGTTTCGTTACACTATTCACTCGTCATCTTCCCATATACACTGTTACTCTGCTCAAATTCCTCTGAATTTTTAACCTTTAAATTTTCGGTGTTTTGATCATATATTTATGATATTAAGGTATAGACGATCATAACGTACTACTTTTCATCAAATTTGATGCCTATTTGATGGGTTAATTATGTGAGTTTGTAACTGGTTTTTAGAGGTTTTCGTAAACCAATTCATTGTCATTGTAATCGGAATGAATTTCCGAGATCCATGGTGATCTTTAATCATATTTTTATTGTTGATTGCTGGGTTAATTATGAACTTTGACTATCGGGTTTTTATACTTTGTTTAAAACCCTAACTTACTGAACTCTTATCATGTTTTGAACTATTATCTTGATACCAGTTTGATCGTAATGTGTTTCCGAGATCTTTTTGGTCATTTGTTTGGATACACATCGATGATTATGGGGTAATTGTTATCAGATTTGCCCGTTTGACTATTTGTGTTCTTGGTTAATTTTGACCTTGACCAGGGCAATCAAAGATTAAGCCATTTTTGGTCATTCGTTATGCTTAGCGAATTGGAACTCATTCGTGTCCAATTTGTTAAGTAAAACACACGAACTAGAATAGTGAATCCATTTTATTAACGAATCAGATTTTATTAACGAATCAGATATGTATTCGATAAATTATAACGAACTAGTTGTTAATTCGTTATCTCTCAATAGTATTCGCTACTTCTTATTCGTCAAATTTTACTTGATAGCTAATCAGATGATTCTGTAACGAATCAGCCTGATTATTTAACGAATGACATGGTTTCTTTTTAATTTAAAATTCTTATGTTAAAATATAAATTCTTATTTATTTATTTATTTATTTATTATTTAACTATTATTATTTCTAATTCTCACTATTCTACGGGTTTATTTATACAGTTCAATGGCTGATAACGTAGCTCAATATCCGCATGTTGATGCACCACAAGATCAACAAGCTCTGGATGTCCCTGTGCTTCCATTTGATACACGGCATATCGTTTTTTCATTCGTTGACACAAGTTTTTCTGATGAGAATGTCTTTGGTGATATGCTGGCATTTATACGCCGTTTTCGTATCCATTACGCTGTTACTGTTAATCCGGATATTCGGTTCAGCATTGTTCCTCAATTCTGGAACACTGCTCAATATGTGGAAGCTGAGGACCATATTGCTGCTTAGGTTAACAACAAACCAGTTTTCGTATCTGTTGAAACTGTGCGAAGGGTGTTACGATTCGATGACACCATTGATGATCCAAGCGAATACCACAAAGATCTGATCCAAGGACTGTTTAGACGATTGTTTTATGCTAATAGTCTTACTGCGTCTATGTATAATAAGGCATACTTGTGTCCCCAATACAAGTATTTACTTCATGTTCTTATTCACTGCCTTGGTGGACGAAAAGCTGGTTTTGACGAATGCCGCATTATGTTACAATCGGCATATGTTGCACTTGTTTTGAATAAGCGTTACAATTTTTCTGAAATGATCTTCGATCATCTGAAAGAAAATTGCATTCCTGGAAAACGACGCGTGAAGTTCTTGATGTATCTGCGTTTCGTTCAACTGTTTGTTAACGATGCTATCAGGGATTTGGTGCTCGACCCGAATGATGAGAACGATAAGGTTATTCTGGAAAATATGAAGGCAGACACCATGAGAAGGATGAAACAGTACCGTCAATCTCCTCCTCCCAGATTTAAAATATTGATTGGTCATCTATCAAATTCTGATTATGTATGTCCTGACAATGATCGCTGGATCCATGACGATTCAGATTCCGAGCGTGAGGAGGGACCAGGTGGGAACGAGGGTGATGATGGTGATGATGATGCAGGTGGTAATGGTGGGAATGGTGGTGATGGTAATGCTGCTATCCTTGTACAACAAGTTGCGGTTGAAGCGGCTTTAGCGGCTATAATTGCTGCTTAACGCAAGCGAAAAGGGAAAGAGTTAGCTTCTGAAGGCTCTTCAAAGCGTCGAGTGTCGGCTGGGGCTGGCATCTCGTTTGGAGTTCAACCTCCAAGGTCGTCCACACCTCAACGCCCGGCGGTGCCGCTCACTACTAGCACCCCGGAGTTTACATTGACGACTACGCTTACTTCGAATCCATAGCTTGGTATGATTCCTCACTCAGTATTATCTACTATACCAAGGCCGACGACTGCTACTTTGGTGGTTCCTCCAACACCAACAATGATGCCCCCACCAGATATTTCATTTCTGAGGCTCAGTCGGCCTATGGGTCCAGTTAAGCCTATTTCTCCTTCTTTTGCTGCATCACCTCACGATCAGCAGATGAGCATGGTATTGAGTCTCCTACATTTGTATGAAAATCAAATGTCTATGGATCGTATGACTCAGGAACGTATGATGGAGAACCAGAGGAAGCTGCTCAGCTATGTTTCCTACTGTCAAAAGGAAACAAAGGCCCTTCGTGAGATTGTTGAGTCTTAGGGGTGAAAATTAAAGAACAAGAAGAGCTTTTTTTGCAACTTACGTGCAAAGATGACTCGCTGAAAAAGCTCAAGAATGATGATGAGGATCCGGATGAGTCTGGTGCTGGTGGTGAGACTAAACAAACTCAAGACCCAGCCTCTGGTGCAGGTACGAGTCCTGTTGATGATTCAGGCAAGCAGGTTATTATTTATTATGATTATTCGGCTGCCAAACCGATTGAGATGATCGAGGCCAATACAGTTATTTTTATTTATGGCAAGGGGATGATTAGAAGCATGGTTAATGCCGATGAGATAGTTGTTGGGCAGTTTGTTGAGAAGTCACTGACACGAGAGCAGATTGCTGTCTTGTTTGGTCTGAATGAAGACGAATTGACCGTGTTAGAGGCTGAAGAGGACATTGAGGTAATAAATGTTGATGAGATCTTAAATGATCTGAATGTTGAGATGAGTACAGGTTTTATTTATGAGAATGAGGAGGTTGAGGTTGAGGATGTGACTGCTGAGGAATACCCTGATATGTTTCAACATACCAATGTTGATCAGGGTGCTCCTGTATTTAATGAAGAAACCGTCAAAGAAGCAGAAGATCATCTTGAGAAGACGTCCAAAGGAAAGAATGTCAATGATACAAGATTTGATTCGCTTGAAAACCCAACTGATGATGACATTCTAAGATGGTTTAGACATAAGAAAGCTAGTAAGATCATCGAGGCATTTCGGTATGTGGACCAGGAACAGAAAGAAGATGTTGTTGCACGTGCCAAAACCAACTAGAAGACTACATTCAAGGCCGTGTCGAAAGTGCAAGGTGATATTATATCTTGGCTTTATGATTCTGATCTGAATGTATGTATTGTTAAATGGGAGAAGGGAGTTCAGTACTATGAACGAATGTCTGATCTTCTCTCATTACCGAGATGGGATTTACACACTCTGGCGTATCATCCATTTATTAATCGTGGTGAGGACTACCATGCAAAACGTTTTCACCAACACTTGTTGTTTGAGGTGAAAAATGAGTTTAAGTATTTTAAACCACAAATTCCCATCCGCAAGTGTATCGATGAGATCTGTCCAAAAATAGGATGGAAAAAGCTGGTCCTTAAGGTAAAGCCGCCGAAGACGATGAAGCGTGTACCAGTGAAGACGATGAACCAACACATGTATTTACCCTTCAACCGATTGTACTACGACAATCGAACTGGCGAGGCCGTTATTGTCCTGGGTAAAGGGTTAAAGACCGAGCTAATCAAGATCATCGATCCGATGTGGCTTGTTAACTTAACTGAGACCGACAACGACGTGCTACACAAGAATAAGATATTGATCGAGCGCAATGAAGACTATGATCTGGCTATGCAGTTCCAACGCGTTGTGCGTGTATGTTATGAGAACGGGATTCATAGCTGCAGAGATTGGAGGTCTAAGCATTTCAAGTAAAGGAAAGACAAAGAGCTCAAGACGAGGGGGTGTCTGTTAGTACCCGGTTTTGCTTCTCGAGTCTTTGTATCTATCGTTAATGTATTTGTCGTTTTATTTATGTAATAAAATATTAAATTATCTTTATAGCTCGTTAACGTATAGTCTAGTTCGCTAAGGATGTTTAGCGAACTAGCTCTAAGTTGATTTCCCTCCTGATTCGTTAAGGATGTTTAACGAATCAGGGGGTGTTTCGTTAATTTTTTTCATTTAAGTGTATGTAACGAAGTGGATTCTAATTCGTTATGGAATGTTAACGAACTAGATCCTCTTCTATTTATAGTGGTTTTAGTCCACAGTTAATGTTAAGCATTTGAGCTATTATTATCGAACCTCTGTCCAATTCCTCTCTCAAGCTTCAATCTAAGTATTATACACATACATACATACAATTAATATACATACATATAACGTATTACTGACGGTCAATAGCAATTACGAACTACATCCATATTAGATAAATTATACATATATCGGATCTGAGATCTGTGTTTTAGAGGTTAACGAGTCCAAACAAGTGGTATCAGAGCTTTCGGTGCTCTTTTGTTCTTGATTTGATAGTTAACTCGTTATTAGTAGACGTCTAATTGTTATTTCGGTATAATTGTGTTTTCGGTTGAGTTTTGATTAAATTGAGTTTGATTTGGATTTGTTATTGCTCAATTGGATTGGATTTGAGATTGGTAAGGTATTTTTAAGGTAAGGTTGGAAGGAATTGAGAATTGGATTGGTTTTGATATTGTTTTGATTTGGATCTGAACGATTGTCGAAACAGGGGATAGTTTTGGTTCAGACTGGATCTGATTTAAGGAAATTGAGTATACGAGATGGTGAGATTTGAATTCGTGGTGTGGTCACGAGTGTTTTGGTAGTTTATGTGAATTATTTGGTTAAGTATTGAGTTAGTAATCCGGATTTGGCTTTTGGGTTTGTGTTCATATGATTTCCAGAATTCTGGAAATTTGTGTTTGAAGGTTTGAAGATTTCCAGAATTCTGGAAATTTGGGTTTGTGTTCAAACGATTTCCTGATCAATCTTAACTTCGTTAAGTTATAGTTCGTTACTACTGTTCACAGTTCGTTAATCTTATTTTCAATTTTAACCCTTAGAGTTTGAAATTTATCATTTGACAAACATGGCTGGTATGTATGCTTTGGCTTCGCAAAATATGTTAATGCAACAAATGTTGCAACTTGATACTGAAATAGGTTCACTTTCGAAATGTCCAAGGTTGATGAAATTTAGCGATTTTGCTAAATGGGAACCCCTTTTCCGTGCTCATTTGGGTTCTGTTCACCCTGACTGCTCATATTGCTTAGATGAGGTATATGTTGTTCCAATGATTGGAGATGACACTATTGGTTACACTCCTAAAGCTATTTCTCAATATTCACAAGAAGAAAAGAAAGCATTAGAGATTGAGACAAAGGCTTATTCTACTCTTACTATGGCTTTACCCGAAAATATTTTTCACCAAGTGGGTAGCATAAAGATATGTGCTTCCTTATTTCAACATATTCGTATTAGGAGTATGGGGAATACATCTGAGAGTAAGAAGGTAATGCATAAGTTTCAATTTCCAAACTTTAACTTATTGAAAGGAGGACCAGTTGAGGAGATGACTACTAGGTTTAATCACTTGATTGTTGAGATTGACAAGATTGACACTATCAAGAGTGCACTACCAAGTTCTTATTCTATGTTTTTAATGGTTCTGAAAGAGAATAACTATTTCACGAATGAAGATTTGACTGCAACTGAATTCTTGCAAAAGATTGAAGCAAGAGAATACGATCTTAAATGTCAGAAGTCCTCCAAGGAAAGTCAAGATCCTTCTTTCTATGGTGGTAGTATGCCTCTAAGTTCAACTATTTCTCCAATCACTGCATTTCTTACACGGAATGCAAGTGAAAATGAAACAACCATCTATAATGATCCAAGAGCATGTTTCTACACTGCTGGATCACCAGGTGTTTCTGTTGGGTCTGGAAATTCTTCTGAAATCTATTTGCTCCACCACTAAGTGTAAACATGAAGGAAGCTGAACAAAATTTTGCTTTTCTGACAGCCTTCATGTCTTCATATGAGAATTTGGTGAGTAGTAAGATAGCCACAAGTGATCTGACTGATGAAGATTATGATCAGATTGATCTGGATGACTTAGAGATCACAGACTTAAAGTGGAACATGGCTATGATTGTCCTTAAGGTGAAGAGATTCATGTAAAGGACTGGCAAAGATCTTCCTGCTTTGAACAAGAAATCGGGATTTGACAAGTTAAAGGTGAAATGTTACAATTGTCAAGAGTTTGGGCATTTTGCAAAAGAATGTGACAAGCCGAAAAAGGAGTATACTGGTCCTCGTGGTCAAAATCAAAATTTTTTCTACACTACGAGGTAATGATGTTGAAAAGAAACCGTCTACTTCTGGGTCACAAGCAATGTTAGCTGATGGAAATGATTGGTCACAACGACTGCTGTGTAATGATAATCAAGCTAATTTGGCTATGTTTGGGCTAACTAAAGCCTTTCAAGATGCAAGTGGAAGTGAGCTGTCCTCTGACAATGATTCTGTATTTGATTCTGACGACTCATGTGAAAAGCTTCTAACTGTTTTTGCTTGCATGGCTAAGATCAATGAGGGTACATCCAAGACTGTGTCTAGTGAAAACTGGATAATGGATAGTGGATGTTCTCGTCATATCACTGGATATCTCAACCTCTTAACAAATGTGAGAAATAGTCAATGGGGTTATGTAGCATTTGCTAGGAATTCTGGGGGCATGATCACAGAAGAATCTGAAGTTTCAAATGGTCACATTACTTTTGAAAAGGTCAATTATTGTGACAGAGTGGACCATAACTTATTGAGTGTATCGCAATTCTACGATAAAAAGTACACCACGGTATTTACTGATAAAGAGTGTCTTATCTTGAAACCGGGATATGTGATACCCGAGGACTTGGTTGTCATGCGATCACCTCGATCAAATGATATTTATGTCTTAAATATGAGTTCTAAAGTATCAACGTCTATCGAAACATGTTTTGTCTCAAAAGCTACCGAGAAGGACTCTATTCTATGGCATCGTAGAATGGGTCACATTCATGTTCGAAAGATGAATTATTTAATGGCGAATGACTTAGTTGAAGGTGTTTCGTTGAAGAACTTTAAGTTATCTGATCACTGCATTGCATGCAAGAAGGGCAAGCAGAAGAAAAAGTCTCACCCTTCTAAGTTATTGAATTCCATTGATACTCCTCTTGAACGACTTCATATGGATCTCTTTGGTCTTGTGAATTGTGCTAGTATTTCTGGAGACTGATATTGTCTTGTTGTCACCGATGATTATTTCAGATACTCATGGGTGTTAATTATGTGTTCAAAGGATCAAACACCGATTTTGGAACATAACCTTATCACTAAGATCGAATAATTATACAAACACACGCCGAGGAGAATTCGAAGTGATAATGGTACTGAATTCAAAAACAATGTATTGGATTTCTTTTGTATTCAAAAAAGGAATTCATCGAGAATATAGTGCACCCTATCTACCACAACAAAATGGTGTTGCAGAATGGAAGAATAGAACTTTGATTGAAGCTACAAGAACTATGCTTGCTGATTCTAAGCTTCCCGTCCAATTCTGGAATGAGGCGGTGAATACTGCTTGCTATACCCTTAATCGGGTTTTAACTGTTAAACGACTCAAGAAGACAAGTTATGAGCTTCTAAACAATCGAAAGCCTAACTTAAAGTGTTTAGAACCTTTTGGGTGTCCTTGTACGATGCTAAAAAAGGATGTGAGTATGTTTGAAGAAAAAGCCATTGAAGGATATTTTTTGGGATATGCGCCTTCAAAGAAACGCGTATTTAATTTTACTTCTGGTTGTGTTGAGGAATGGTATCATGTGGACCGTCAAAAGTACACCACTCCTCCTCAAGGGAAAGGTCCCGACTGGATGTTTGACTATGATGGCTGATTTAATTCATTTACTCCATCGACTGAAAACATAGACGAAGATCTGGTTCGAGCATACTTTTAAGATCATTTGGCCATTCCAAGATTTTCAAGTTCTAATGATGTTGAAGCTCCAACTTCTGCTCCAACTGAAGATCCATGTGATGGTTATCAGTTTGATATTGTATCTACTTCCTCTGATGACAATCAAGCTGATGATACTGTTATTGAACATGACAGTGATAATGTTTCATCTCCTGAACTTGGTGAACATTACTCTAACTTATTTAATAATGTTGTTGTTCCTGAGAATCCCACTCTTCAGATTCATAATTATCATCCAAAGGAAAACATCATTGGAGAATTTGATGTGGGCGTACAAACACGTCATCAAGTTGCTTCGTCAAGTGAGAATAACGTATTGTGTGCATATGCTGATTTACATTCATCGGGAATTGTAAATCTTGCAAAATTCACTAGATTTCTATCTCAAGTGGAACCGAAAACAGCTCGTAAGCACTTGAAGATCCGTCTTGGGTAGAAGCTATGCAAGAAGAATTACAGCAATTTGCATGTTTGGGTGTTTGGGATTTAATCGACAAACCTGCTAGAGTCAAGAAAACTATTCCGACTAAGTGGGTATTTAAGTGTAAGAAAGATGATCGTGGGGTGATCGTAAGAAATAAGGCACGATTAGTGGTACAAGGTTTTCATCAGCAAGAGGTTATTGATTACACTGAAGTATATGCTCCAGTTGCAATATTAGAGTCGATTCGAATCTTTCTGGCATATGCTGCTTATAAGAATATCAAGGTCTATCAAATGGATGTTAAAAGTGCTTTTCTCAGTGGTGAACTACACGAAAAAGTGTCCGTTTTAAAGCCTCCTGGTTTTGATGATCCTGATTATCCGTAACGAATTTACCGATTAAACAAGGCCCTGTATGGTCTACATCAATCCCCGAGAGCTTGGTATGGCACGCTCACCGACCATCTGACTGATAACGGTTTCAAACGAGGGACTGTCGATTGCACTTTATTTCATAAGACTGTTGGTGATGATCTTCTCCTAGTTCAGATTTATGTCGACGACATTATCTTTGGGTCTACAAACGACACGTTATTTAAGGAGTTCGAGAAGTCCATGCAAACGAAGTTTGAAATGAGCTCAATGGGAGAGATCAAATTATTTTTAGGGTTGCAAGTTCACTAGTCTGCAAAAGGAATATTCATTCATCAGACCAAGTTTGTGAACGATGTCTTGAGCCGATTCAAGATATCTGTCGGAAAAATCCCTTCAACTCCACTCCCCGTGGGTCACAATTTATCACCGGATGAATTGGAGGATACCGTTGATCCTACCCTCTATCGTGCCATGATCGGATCTTTAATGTATCTAACGGCTTCTCGCCCCGACATTATGTTTGTTGTTTGTCTTTGCGCTAGGTTTCAAGCAAGTCCCCGTTGCGGTTAAGCGAATTCTTCAGTATCTGAGGGGAAATCCAGACATCGGGTTGTGGTACCCCAAGAACGATACCTTTGCGCTTACTGCCTTCTCAGACTCGGACTATAGAGGTTGCTAGATCAACTTTAAATCAACGACGACAGGGTGTCAATTTTTAGGAAACCGGCTTGTTTCCTGGCAGTGTAAGAAGCAGACAACGGTCTCCACTTCAACCGCCGAAGCTGAGTATGTTGCAGCCTCGAGTTGCTGTTCCCAGGTTTTGTGGATACAACAACATCTTCGTGACTACGGTTGGAAGTTTCTTACTACCCCTATTTTGATTGATAACTCTACTGCTATATCTATCACAAAGAATCCCGTACAACATTCTAAAACTAAACATATTGAAATTCGATATCATTTTATACGGGATTGCTTTGAGAAGAAGTTAATTGACCTTGTGAAAGTACATACTGACTTTTTGAAAGCCGATCTATTTACCACAGCTTTGATAAAACGCGTTTTCAATTTTTGTTTGGTTCAAATGGATTGAAGACCCTCGCTGATATCCTGAAACAAGGATGATTATCTTTCTTTTCTTTTAATTTTATTTTAAAATTTATTTTGGTTTTAGGTTTTAGGGGGTGAAAAATTATAAAATACAAAAATATTGTGTTTTTCGTTTGTATAGATAAAACCCAAAAACATTAAATTTTAAAATCCAAAAACATTAGAAAATTCTGAAAATAATATTGTGTTTTTCTTTTCTTTAATGTTTTTCATAAAATATTTTGAAAACCCAAAAACATTTTAAAATTTGAAAAGTTAAAAAGACTGTGTTTTCTGTTTGTACAGAAAAATCCGAAAATCCAAAAAGATTGTGAAGTTTATTTTGTTTATAAGAAAATTGAAAAAGACAAAAAGATTGTGTTTTTAAGTATCTATAGAGAAAAATCAAAAAGATTTTTGCATACGTTCGCTAAAAAGTATGCAATTACCCAAATTTGAAGGACATGTACTTGTATATCTTTGGTCCTGACATTACTTGTAAATGATCGGGTTAGCCATTCACCTGATAATGGAAAGCAGTTGGGGCATTCGTTATGCGTTTTAGATTATTTTCTCGCTGAAAGTTATGTCGGTTATTTAAGTTTGTGAACAGAATATTGCCCTTGCGTGTCTTGGTCCTATTATTCACTTGTTGAATTGATAGAACAACCATTTATTTATAGACTTAAGTTAACTGGGGCGATTAAATTTATCTTTATCTTTATGCTCCTCAAAATTTTGAGTTTTTGAAGCAAAAAGAAAAAATGATAAGTACATTGACTATCTTGACCCCAAATCCAGCAAGAAATAAGCTTAAAAGACTGTGTGCTTAATTGCATTGGTGCATTGATAGGTCTTAAAACAAACAAGTAGAGTAAAGTATGTGATATAAACATAAAGAAACGCCAAATTGAAAGAGGTGTTAGTCTCTAGAAAAAGTCTCGGTGAGGATGGCAGAAGTGTAATAACCTGTCATACTCAAGCCTTATACTTGTTTGGTCATCCAAAAATAAAATAAATAAATAACTAGCTTTGAGGTTCTGGACACTGTGAGTCTTTATGCGGCTTAACATCTGGGTATTCATATCCATGGATATTTCACTCGCTTTTAGAGCAAACCCAAAGTTATTAAACTTGATCACTGTTGTACTTCGTACAAATCCATTTTACTGACTTGATCAAAATCCGTTGTTAGTCATACATTGTTCCTCCCTTGCGAGCGTCTCAATACCATTAAGAAACGGACCCCACGGGATACAATTTACGTAAGCCGACAGATTGACTCGTGCATATTCACTCATAGTAAAAGAAAACTCATGCATTGCTAAGAAATTTCTATAAAAATTCAAATTTTGATCAACAATATAATGGTTTAAGTCAAGTTGGGGTGATATGGAAAAGGTCAAATTAAGCTTGAAACGAGATTAGAGGCTGATAGTTTCTGATATTATGTGCTTTAATTGAACCATTAATCATATCACAAAAACACTTGAAAGTTTGTTATTAGATTTAAGTGGACAACAATACCAAGCTGTGATGGAAGGGCAATTTGGTCAATATGATTCTCTGCTCAAACTCGACAAAAATAAAAAATATATATATATATGTACTGCTTTTGAAAAATCATACAAAAACACAAAAAGATTTTCCTGTTTTACATTTTATTTTTCGGATAATTTTCTGGTAAATATATCATTTTCTAACAAAATTTCAGAAATATCAAAAAGATATTGTTTTTATAGTTTACATATTATTTAAATATTTTATTTTAACTTAATCGATGCAACAAGAGAAACCGTCTGCTCTATCATTATTTATGATATTTTATTTATTTTAAGTTAAGTGTTTTTAAAGGTAAAACACGTTAAGGTATTCGATTATCGAGATAAAGGTCCTCGTAATTCATTTTCAGTTAATAATATTTACTTACTTTATTTAATTCATTTATTAATTTATTTATTCATTTAAAATTAATAAAGTATAATTCGTTAATTATGATTAACGAATTAGGTTATTTTAACGAACTACATCCTAGTTCGTTACCCTAATTCGCTTCCGCACTCTGTAACGAATGATTTCAATTCGTTATACATAAGTTAACGAATTAGACAAGAATAAAATCTGATTCGTGATGACACGTGTCAATTTAAAACTCACGAATCACCTGATTCGTTAATTCAAATTTTGAACGAATCATCTGATTCGTTACATGGGGAAATGAGCCGTATCAGACTATATAGGGAACTGTGAGGGTGTTTCGTTACACTATTCACTCTTCATCTTCCCATATACACTGTTACTCTGCTCAAATTCCTCTGAATTTTTGACCTTTAAATTTTCGGTGTTTTGATCATATATTTGTGATATTAAGGTATAGACGATCATAACGTACTACTTTTCATCAAATTTGATGCCTATTTGATGGGTTAATTATGTGAGTTTGTAACCGGTTTTTATAGGTTTTCGTAAACCTTAATTTAACCTCTTTTTATCCGGTTTTGGAACACCAATTCATTGTCATTGTAATCGGAATGAATTTTCGAGATCCATGGTGATCTTTAATCATATTTTTATTGTTGATTGTTGGGTTAATTATGAACTTTGACTATCGGGTTTTTATACTTTGTTTAAAACCCTAACTTACTTAACTCTTATCATGTTTTGAACTATTATCTTGATACCAGTTTGATCGTAATGTGTTTCCGAGATCTTTTTGGTCATTTGTTTGGATACAC